>NC_092591.1:25232500-25532500 GCF_047663525.1 Anas platyrhynchos | reverse complement strand
GGTTGTGTCAAATACATGCTTCTCTCACATGAAGCTTTCTAATGCTTCTGTGGTGGCTCTCAGTGGCACCTTGGTTGCTAGATGCTCAGCAGCTACGTTAAGCCATGTTAATCAAAATCAAAGCACATAGTGCTTTGATTTATTCTTGGGCAGTGTACATTAAGACTATTATTTTAATAAGAACTATTCTGCACTATGTGAGCCCAATCTACGTTATTTCGTTTGAAAAGAAAGAAGCTATAACTGAGATCTCATATTTCAGTAGCAAATATACCAAAGTAAAAACTGCTAGCTACTTTCTTTTTTAGACGAATGAGTTCCCACAAAAAGGATGAATGGGAAAGGAAACAAAACACACAAGGTCTTCTGCTTAGTGCTCTGTTTTCATGGAGGCGCATGGAAACGGAAATTCTCTACCACTGTCATTAAGCAGTTAGGCTGTAGTGCTATGCTGAGATAACAGAGAGAAAACAATTTCATAGCCAGAGTCCTCATTACTATGTAAGGAACTTTTCCCACACTCTTCTAGTATCTTTATGTGAGAAAATGCCATTGAGAAATACTTCATCAGGCTCCCCAGCATGAGGTATGATCCCCATATTTCAGATAGCTTTCCTGGTCAACAGTGGTAACTGGGAGGCAGTTCTTCAGCAGAGATCTTTGTGCTGCTGCCCTCTGCTCCTCATATGCTGCACGGGCATGTACCTGACTAATAAGAGGATCACAACTCATACTGCAGGACAGCATTTCCATTCTGCAGCTCATGACCTTTGCTCTTCCAGTTCACGCTGCCTTGATCATTCTTTTGGCCTCTTTTTCTTAGGGCAACACAGTGGCATGAAAGAATCCATCCCTTACACTCAACATGTCCCTGACTACATATGTTAAGTGACTGTCAAACTTCTCTTTCAAGAGTCAAATGAGAAAGTAAATGCTTTTCAAATATTGTATTTGCACACAGTATTCCACAAATTCTCAGGATGTACCTGTCCTTAACAAGATAAGCATATTCTTCTGTATTTGTCTCACAATTGAAATCCTCAAATATCCTATATATTATACATCCTTAAGCACTAGTCAGCTTTGCTGACATATCTTTAATTGAGAGGAAAAGCAACAGTAAAGAAGATGCACTTTTCAACTTCTTGTGTCACAAGTGCCAGTTGGTCCAACACAAATCAAATGATTTATTTATTTATTTATTTATTTGCTGTGGGCTCAGATAAAAGCATCATAAAAAGGAGGAACAGAACAGCAAAGAAATACAAAGAAACACCATTATCAGAGAACTTCAGCTAGCCTAAGGTGGCAAATCAGCACCTGCTAAACATTCTACCCAGAATAAAATTTGGCAAGAAATCCTTCAGGTGTGCTGTCCAACTGAGCTGGTCTCTAATACACCATATACAAATGGTAAACTACTCAGTCAGAGCCGCAGAGTCTAATGGAAATAGTCATCATCACCATAAACAACTTGATAACAAATTTCAAGACTGCACAAAATTCTTGCAGTTTGGCACTAGAGATAGCCAAACCAGAATTTTCATTATGTTGGAAACTTGATACTTCTGAGAGGGGAGAGAAAATTCAAAATCATAAGACAAACATTTAACAGTTTCAACAGAATAAAATTTCAAGAGAGAAAAATATCAACATCAGTAAGCCATTGTTGCTTTTTATAATGCCAAATTTTCCTTCTGGCAATACTGAGATATTCAGGTTTCCAAGATGAAAAAAATATGTATAATTTCCTGGCATGCCAGCTTTATTATTTTTAAAAACTTTAAACATATTAAAAATCAAAGAACTGTATAAGCTGAAAAAATATGCCAGTGATATATGTATTCAATATGATATATATATATTCAATATTCAAGTGACATATATTCAATATACACATTGTAATAAACAGTTCTGGACAAAATCATTGAAATAAAATATTCTACCACATCAAAACCATAAGCTTTTGAAACGTAACGAATTCAAAAAATTGTTGCATTCTTATTTCTGTTTTTACTTTTGAGAAGTTATCAAAAAGACTTGTTTCCACAAAACTTTTTCACTACATTAAAACTGCATTTAAATTTTTTTATAGAGAAAGCTGTTCCATTAAAAATATTTTAACCGGTTTTAGTCAGTCTGGAAACAGAGGAGCACATGTAATCTGCTGGAATGTGTTACAGAGCCTGCAGAGGGCTTGAATGATTAGTCTCTCTGGCTAGGGATCCTTGAATCTTCATTTCATGCTTAAAGTTTTGGAATTTTGGTTCTCCTTCTTGTTTACCAACAGGATGATTGGAGCGCCATCCATCATGTGCATCTCAGACCCAGGAGGCTAAGTACAACTGGGAGTTACATATTAAAAGCACACAGTTGACAAACCACAGGAAGAAAAAGCATGCAAAGGCTGAGATAAAAGGTCTGCCAAATAGAGACGAAGGTACAACCAAACCATTCCAGACCTATCTTGCTGCTTTCTCTGTCTAAATCCAATTGATAGGCATAAAGCTAGCAGTCACATACTCCCCCTTCTTTCTGTAAATACTGAGATACAGAAGAGACGCCAGTTTAATTAAATCATTGCATTTAAAAAAAAAAAAAAAAGTAACATTTACCTCTCCTTCTGCAGCTTGTATGTGGAATAAATTATGTATCTTCAAGTCTAAACTTTGCCTGGTCTTTTAATATACTTGTCCAAAGATACTGCTGAATAGTATAGTTGGTCTTGGTCTCAACACTATTTTGTCTGTCCAGCGTCCAAAACTCCTGTGCCAATCTGGCAGAGTTCTGACATTTGATATGGTGATGCTTACCTTCCTTGATTTCAGAGAAATTTATTTCACAAGCAGTGGACTACACTACTGCAAGATGGCCCTAAGACACAGTGTGAGGATATGAAGACTGACATCAGCAAAACAGACCACATATATTATTATTCCTATGCATGTCTATTATTATTCATACTTGTTTATTTTTTTAATTTAGCCCTATAGCTTAATGTTTACTTGACCCTAAATTGCAGAATTGAGCAAATTGCAGAATATATGCCTATACATTAACATTTGGCTAGGCGTATTTTTCTAAATAAGACATTGTTCTATTCTCACGATTCACATAAAAGATCTCATGCTATTGTGGACATTTACAGAGTTATCCAGGAAAATACCTAACTATACAAAAATGTCTGCTTTAATTTATTGATTCATTTTGGACCATCATGGGAAACTTAGGGCCTAAAAATATCTTACCCATAGGCTTTATGTTCACATTTCACATGTACTGAGAATGACTGACTGTATTAGAGGCCCTTGGTACCTGTTGTTGAAGTTTCTGTTCTCGGTATTTTTCTTGGATTGGACTTGCAGCCAACTGGTTGTAATTGACCCTCTACTGGGACAAGTTAGGATAAGAACATATGCCTTTCCTTATGAAAGGGAGAGAGAAAAAGAGAAGGAGAAAGGCAGAGAGAAAGAGAAATATCACCAGTATTTATTTTAAGTTGCCTTCATTTCCAACTTTTCTGGCAGACTGTCAAGCTTCTGTCATAATGCAGAACTCCATTTAAAAGCAGCTTCTGGAAAAAAAGACTACACAAGGAACTGTAAATATAAAATATAAGAATGGAGCAGTAGAGTTATTTCTGCCTTGTAGGGTAGACAGTACACCTGATACTGCCATAAGGTTTCTGCATATGAAATGCCAGGCTGGCATTTCTCTTTAGGGCAGTCATTAGTCAATTTGTCATACATCATGCAAACGTAAATTACTAAATTCTAACTGTGAATGTGCAAACCTCCAATGGTTCTTTACCTCAGGCCAACTATTTCTAGGCTAAACAAACTTGACACCAGTCTTCAGCAGCAATAGTAACAATTCCACAAGGATCTCAAGGGAATTAGTGGCTGTACCATGTGAAAATATGCAAATTCTATCTAATTTTTGGTGCATGAAAAGGGAACTTTATTTTTGCTGAAATTTTGCATGCAGAAAAGTGTATTAAAATACAAAGTTACTGTCTGCTTACATATTGCTTTCTGCAACATGCTATATGTTTAACCTTTGGTGTACATAATGGAAACTGCCATCATCTGATGAGCTCACACTCATGCTAAATTTGTTCTCGTTTTTGGCATATAAAGCAAACCTCCCTCTAAAATCAGCAGTCTATATCTAATGGAACTCAGCATCTACTTTGTTCCTTTCCTAATGTCTACATAAAAGATTGCAGGTATAAACTTACTCGAAAGCTTTTTTTTTTTAATTTATACGTGTATGAAAGCTTGCGATTTTGATACATACATCTCTTCTTACTAACGGAGTACATAGCATCCTTGATGGTGAAGTACATGAACACTTCAGACATTCAGACCCAAATTAAATACTAAGTTGCAAAGCACTGATGAAATCTGGCCTCTCCTCAAAGACAGATGAGATTCCTTCGTTTTGTCATTGAAATGCTCCAACCTCTACCATAAAATACCACAATGGGGAACAGACTGCACAGCCAAAGACTCCAGTGGCATCTTTAATAAACACAAACATTTGTTATTATTAAGCACTGCTCCCAAAATACAATTCCTCAAGTAGCTCAGCATCTCCTAATGCTGCATTAGGATACTGATTCAAGGTTTAACAGATTGTTTAACCTCTCCCAGTGCTGACCACATCTCCCAGAGCCCAAACGTCTCGTCTGAGTATTCATTCCTAAAACCAGCTTTATTCACAACATACACATGTCCTCATACGTGGGTACTAAAGCAGCATGGTCCTGCTTAGCTTAGAAAATGTCTGTTGTAGTTGAAGATAAGCTATCAAAGACAGTGATAATGTCCTATACAATGGACTTATGAATAAAGAACATTCATTTTTAGCCTAATGAAATAGCTAGTTAGATGAAGAGGGCTGTTTGGCTGTTCTTTCTAAGGTGGCAAATGGCTGTTCAGCTGTCATTTGTCCAGACAGGCAAACCATGGAAAAAAAAAAAAAAAAAAAAAGCCTTTCCCACAAGAGAAAAGCATTGTATTAAATGTGCTTCTTACCCTCCTGCATACTCTTCAATACATGCATCTTAGTCTTTACACTCCTTCGTGTCCCCAGCTGGATTCCTGGGCCCATAGGAGTTGTAATGGACTTGTACATTCAGTAATTGCTGCATGTGACTTCATCATAGGAGGCAGTGCAGCCCTGGGGGGAGGTAATAGTAGAAGGAAACAGAGCATCTGTTCAGCTTTATTTTAACACAGCAGCCAGCCATGGAAGAACCTTCTTTCCTGATTGTTGGTATGAAGGTAAGGGTGGCATTAATATCGACAGCATGCCTGTAAGCTGGACTGCCACACATGGCAATGGGTATGGCTGGGTTCTCTGAAACCACCCAGGAGAAAACGGGCCTCAGCCGTCTCGCAGTGCCGGTTTAGGTATTTACCCATCCACTGCGGAGAGGGAATGAACTCTTGGCAAAAACAAACAAGGAGTCCTGCAGAGAAATTGCTGTATTCTGTATAGTGCATAGGCACTTTCCACAAGAAAATATATATCCTCACGCTTCACATTTTGTGCTGTTGGCAGTTTAGGATGATCTGAAAAATGTTAAACCACGCAGAATAAGAACAGTTTTCTATCTTTCTGTCTCTTTTTTAAAAGCAGAAACATAACCTCTTCCATGGATTTAACATCATAATTTGTTGCAGCCACGAGGTTTGTAAGAGCTATGTTATCAAAACTGGAATCATCAAGAAATTGTATCAGAAGACACTGTTTAAGTAAAAGTCTAATTACTGCAATCATTTTTTTTCATTTTCTTTACTTCTTTTTGTTTCCTTTGCATAGATCCACTTAATCCCATCTCTTAGTGTGGGCAAGAGCTGACAGTTGCATGACAAGGAATGTTTCCCTTTGTAAAAGCCTACTTCCTCTCTGTGTAGTTTTAGCCTAATTGAAATGTTTCCTATTAAGCTCAATCAAGGCAGCAATTATCTAATTACTCACTTATGCTTTTCCAGTCAGAAATTGTGCAACCAAGCATATTAGAGAGCTGCATACATATTTATTATTGTTTTTATATGTCCCTGTTTAGGTTTAAGCAGCAATCAAACATTTTTACAGTTCTTTTGTACAGCCCCTAACTCAGCTTGCTACTATTTTTTCCTACAAAGATTTGCTCATGTCACAAAACCTCCTCTGTGCCTTCTACAAGTTCTGCAGTAGGTAGACAGCAATTTCAGAATCAAGTTACTCCTACATAATATGTTAAAGAGAAAAGTCAGCTGCAAACAAGCCCATTTCATATGAATGGGCCTCGCATGAATAAGTTTGCTAGACTGAACCGATCCAAGGGAACTTTTAGGCCTTCTAAATGCACAACATTTATGATGTAACTTTTTTTTAATGGGCTCAACTGAAGAGGGATTTTACAAGACCTCCATAAAAACACATTTTCTGAATGTCTAGACTTATTCTTTAGCAAGATCCCTGAAATAAAGAGTATCAACACTGCAGGTGATCTGTACTCTGTATGCCAGTAAATTCATTGTATATGTAATTGAAAAAAACATGAGATCACCACTGACTGATTTTTACTAAAGCATAACACAAATTACATTACATATATTTACATCATGGCAGTGCTAGGTAGCTACCTGATTCTTGCACAGGCAGCTGGCATGCAATTATTTCTATGGATAAATTATTTAAAAATAATTAGGAAACCTTTGAATGCAAGATACTTTGTTTCAGAATGTTTTATTGCTTTTAATTTGAAGACAAGCATAAAACCGTATATCTTTACATAATCTGCATCCCACGCAATGCTTTGTGGTTGGAATTAATTTTACTGATGTAAATTATCTTTTCAAAACTGACTAGTGACTTTGGATACCATAACTCCTAGGCTCATAACCTAATAAATACAATGTACAGTAACAGCTAGTTTTTCAGAATAGTACTGAGCAACCCTCTGTTGAACCTAAAGCCCGTCCCAGTATCCCAGTTTAAGAACACAAAAGAGAAAAAGATTGTCAGCAATGAGTCTAGGTGCCTATTTTAGCGGGCACTTGAATCACACAGTTTGGATAACAGACACTTTAAGCTCCATTTGAATTCTAGAAAGTTTTTCCCAGGTCCAAAGTAATCTAGTTTTCTATTTGAGCCTTTTAGACAGATCCTTTGAACATGTATATGGCCTATAAAACCACAACAGTCCTACAGTAGCCTGATGCTGTTGTTGCTCACCTCATATTGGTTTTCATACAGTAGCCTCTTTTCTGAGCTAGATGTAGCAGAATAGATATATCTAATAGATATATCTAGATATATAGAAATAACACATTAACATCTTTGACCCTTCACAAAAGGCCTCCTGCAATGTATGATGAAGAAAAGTGAGGAAACCTTTTTTGATTTCATGTGATCCATAAGCAGAAGGTGGAGTCTCAGCAGCATACGAAGCCAGGGACTACGACACTCTGGTTAAACACCTGGTATTTCCCCCCAGCAGTATACAAGCAGGTAGGAGGCCCACCTCACACTCTTGTACCAGTTCCTGTCTGGGGAGCCCCTGTTTTCAAGTGGAAGGGGACAGCAGTGATCTCTGTGACATGCCATCCTCAGCCTTCCCACAGGGATTTTGTCTGTGTCTGCAAAACATCAGGCAGTTAAAGCTGACTGTCAGGCATATTCACCCCTTCCTGCTGCCCAGGAGCCAGGATCGAGCCATCACAGAAAGGCAGAAAAAAAATAATTCTTTAAAGTGACATTATCAGCAAAGACTGCTTAAAAAACTATGGGTAATAGATTCAAAAATGAGAAGACAGAAAGTACCATAAATGAACGCTAGACAAAGACCTATTAAAATATATCAGTTGAGCAGCAGGCAGTAATGTTACAGAGCACAATGCTAGAATTACAATCATGTTGTCCCCTGTGCATGACACATGCTACATATACATAGGTTTGAAGCACACCCATGCAGTCTGGAAACACTTAGCAGTGATGGCCTGCACTTGCACATAGGAAACCTATCTTAAATTTCTAGACTCAGGACATCTGGGGCAAAAGTAGAACTAAATGACATTCACCACACGGCTGCTCTTTACTAACTTGCAAACTACAAAACCTTGTCATACTGCTATGAACGTATTCCCATTTTCTATTTTTTAAAGTGAAAATGTTCATTCTTAATAGAAAGGATAATTTTACAGAGTTAGAATGTAAATGGATACTTATGCTGTATTTCATAAATTTATGAAATGCACTGCTTTTCCCACCACCTGACTCTGATGTTGTTCCATATACATTATTAACAAAAATACAGCTGCCTGGACTTTCTGGAAGATATATGTACGTAGCACACACTCACTCTCCATATACATGGAGGTAATATCCATGTGAAAAATTGGAGAGGTATGTGATACCCATGACTGCATCACCTGCCCATTAATCCAACTCCCTGGGAGTTAGTCTAACATTCCAAACTCCTGAGCAGCTTCAAACAGCTGCTAAAAAAAAAAAAAAAAAAAAAAAAAAAAAAAAAAAGTAGCCCCAAGCTACTGACTATGACAATGAGACAGCAAAACATCTCTCCTGGTAGATATTCTTCTACCTGTTAAAGCACCAAAATCCAGTCCTTTCCCCATTGAATTTTAACACTATGGTGGCATTGACTGAAAAGATTTATTACAATAACTGCAGCTACAATGAGCAATTCCAAATTATAAAAAGCATTGAAAGACTCAGATTCCCAATATCCCAATGCAATGATTGCTACATCCTTAAGAATGAGCACAAAGAAACACTTTGGCTGCACAGAGGAAAATTTCATTCAGAGAAAATAAATAAATAAATAAATAAAATAACCAAACCACTATGATTACAATACAAAAGAAAAACACTGTAAATTATACCACAGGTATAATCCACATAGTCCTTAAAGTAATAAGAGAAGGACCCTTTCGATCTTTAGCTTTTGTAAGGCTTGTCGGTGAGAGCAACCTTTCTGTTGTCACCAATTTGGATGGCACAGAGCAGGATCAGATCCACTGTTTCTACCTGAGGCTGAACAATGACATGCAAATGCTTGGGCTCACAGAATACTCTCTTGCATCATTTGTAGTCTGCAGTGTAAGTAAAAGTAATTAGGTCTGTATGTGGACACCTCAGGTACACCTCAGCTTTAAACAATTCTGATCCATATGTTATGTTCTCAATAAGAAATTCTGTCATCTTTTAGTGGTGTTTTCTGTCACTCATCATTGCAGTAATATCAAGTCCTGCCAACGACTCATTTGTTGAACATAATGACCTCTGAATTCAAGTGTGTAACTGTTAGGATGGTACATGCTACATCAGAGGAGACATCTACCTAGCACTGGTACTAGAGATTATTTTCTTATTTGTTTTTCTTCTGTCAAAACAATTTAAAACTCAATCTACATTTCTGAAGTAAGTTACTAACCCAAAGAGCCCTGGCTCTTGATTTGATCCCAATACAGCTGCCACAACCCAAATAACATTTTTTTTTTTTTTCCACAGCTACAGTTGTCAAGCACTGGAACAAGATTTGCAGAGAGATTCTGGAATCTCCATCCTCAGAAATGTGACAACTTGACTGGACATAGCCTGACCAATCCTATCTAACTTTGCCCCACTATGAGCTGGACCGAAAGACCTCCAGAGGTCCCTCAGAACCTACACGGTCAAATTATTTTAGTAATAATTTTGGTACCAATAATATTAACAACACACTGAGTCTACCCGACAAAAAGCTCCATATGAATATATACACTAAATAAGGTAATATATCTGAGCATTTCTTATGAATATGTACACTAAGTAATGTAAAACCCCCAAATTTCATTTATCTCCCTGTTTAGTTTTCCTTTGTCCTATAAAAAAAGGATCTACCATGGCCATGAAACAGACACTATAACTGGAAATTCATTCCATCTAATTATACTATTTAAACGATACATTTGAATGAGGATAAATTATTAATGAAACTTACAAAGTTGAATTCAAATGTAAAGATTATTTGGATATGTGTAATAATTCTGACTCACTTTCAAAAGATCAAGCTTGAAAAATGGAAAAGATTCAAAAATTGTCTGGATTAAACTTGTTAAATGATGTAGGGGATTATAATCAATACAAATAGAAATAAAGTACAGCTAAAAGCACATTACTGCTCTGTATTCTATTATGATTATCATGACATCATTGTTAAGTAATTAGTAAAGTAGTTGATTAGGAATTCTGTTTCTATAACACGTGTTAATACTCACAGAATTTTGCTAGCTAATACCAATAGCTGAAGAAATGCAAAATATTAAAAATAGTATTTATCCTTAAAAAGTTCTTCACACTCCATAGAAGAGTTGCAATGGAAATAAAACAAAAAGGTTTATTAAAAATAGCTATTGATTTGTAACTTTTCCTGAGACCAATAAAATCTAAAGGGAGAAATGTTAAGAGTGGAGAGGGAAAGAACTAGGAGAATTAAAATCCTTAAAATCTTTAAATCATTGTAAAGTCAATAGGGCCAGAGGGGATTGAGAACATTACAAAAGTCCCAACTGCACATGTGAAAAAGGGAAAAAAAAAAAAAAAAAAAAAAAAAAAAAAAAAAAAAAAGAATGGATAAAACATATGTAATATGTGAACATTTGTATATTAAAAAGAACGGTGCTTCAACTATTATTGCTCTGCCTGATTAGCAAACTGCTTGCTATAAGAATACTGAAGGCTGGAAAGCATGATCTGTACAATTTACCACACTGATTCTCAAGAAAAACATGATGTCAGGATCCTGATGGTAGGTGGTCTTTGAAGGCAATATGTTGATTTCACATAACACAGATTCAATTTAAACTGTATGTGGAAATAGACAATGCACATCCAAAGCACAAACCACAATATATTACCTTCGTACACAGATATGCAACAGCGCAAATTCCACCAAATTAAAGGTTAAACTGCTCCCAGAGGAAGAGTTGTCTAGCCAGCCCCACAGCAATGTAATCACGTTACAGTCCCCAAAGGAAGTTAGAAGCCATCAGGACAATTGCCTTTGGAATCTACCGTAAAGGCAGACGTTGCTGCCAGTAGCTGGCTTTCCACAAGCCAGGCTTTTTTCTTAAAAACAGTTCTAATTCTGCAGCAAGCACCACAGCCGAAATATGGCAATGGAGTAGGAAATGGTCTATCTACCTTATTCATATGCACCTGGTTCCTAGGAGCTTGCAAATAAATATTTGCCAGGTGTAGTTTTTCTTTTGTCATTTTATGGAGGATACTGGCCCACTATTCTATCACTTATGAGAATTTATTTCTGATTTTTATTTATTGTCAACTTCTTTTAATGTAGCCTGGTTTTGAATTTTCGTTAAACAATCACTAGATAAAGCAAGAAATGAGCTGTCTGCCCCTCTGCCATTAATTTAACAGTTCTGGCTCTGCTTTTGGCCTTCTTGCACTCAAGAATTCAGCACAATGCCCAGTGCAAGCAGCAAGGGTGAAGGAGGAACCTCTCCTGGTACTACTTACTCATCTCTGGAGGCAGCAAGAGGGGACTTGTCCAGCACATGGGAAGGCTCTTCAGGCCTGAGGGAATTTAAACCACATCTTTTCTTTCTGTGCTTGTCAATAGCAATTACACAACAAAGAGCACAGCTGTATCCTGCTCTCAGGAGAGAAATTCTCATTTTGGTTACCAGCTGGATGAAACACTCACTGTGCACTCTAAAACGAGTATCTCAGCTGAAAAGGGGATCAAGAATCCAGATACAAGTAACATGCTGTTTGTTTTGTATTACATCTCCTTTCAGATGTGCCCATTTTTCCCCAGTGACTGCCCAGTTGCTTCTCTCTCACACTTCACTGTCTTGTGATACACTCACACCTATTTTTTTTTTTTAAGTATTGTGATCTTTAACTTGTGACCCAGTAAGTGTTCTGGCCATCCCCCTGCTAGGAAAATGCTGAGATGCTGTCTTTCTGTCAGCCCCTGACTTGATATTGTAGTCATGTAGAGTTGCTAGTGCCTGGCTCCAGCTGCAGTTCACAAGAACTTGTGCAATTACAGGATTTGCTAGAGGCTATGCCTCAGAAGAAGGAGGGAAATAGTATTTTGTGGTAACAGCACCGTACAAAAAAAAAAAAGCATAAACAGTACGTGGCTACTTTATTCACTTTCTATTCCTGAGGTAAATACACACTATAGTTCAATTTCTGGCAGTCAAATAATTAAAGAGTACTTCCCATTTAGCCAGGACAAGCTCCCTCCAAAGACCTAGAAACTCACTTCAAAAGAAACTGTCATAGAACATTTCTTCTGGTGGCTTTTCATAAGGCTTGGCGTAGCATTCTTCTCTTCTGTCCAATTGTTTCTCAGCTAAAAGCACATCCTTTCCTCAACTGCCAGATCATTCATTTAGTTAAGGGAGACACAGCCAACATGTCACACTTTCCAACTTGCTTACAACTCTGTCTTATAACACCTTCCCCTCTCACATGGGGAATCATTACTGGGGTTCAGTATAAAGTCATATTTTCTTTAGATTTAGCCTCAGCATGAATATCTGTCTGTTAATACAATAATTGCCAAAGCATATGAAAAAGGGATAACTGAAAAAGTAAATATATGTATGAAGTAACTGATGATATAAAGAAGCCTAATGATTAATTCCCTGTGCAAGCACTAAGTACAACATATCCTCAGTGTTATATACTCTTGTATACATACTCTTTACACACATTTGCTAAAAAATGTTATTTATAATAGCCTTTCATAGAGGTGCTACAGATGGGCCCAATAACACCAGATGCTAAAAACTCTCAATTCCAATTAATTTTAATGAGAGCTGAAAGCATTCAGGATGTCCACCCCTGTTGCTAGTTAAGTAGTGACCTTGCAGTCACACTGGAATTTCTAAATCCTAGTAAAATTATGCAACAAGACATACATAATGCCAAATTGAAGTAGGTAGGCTCACCCTGTTTGCAGTTTACTGGTACAAATATCCTCTTTCCCTCTCTCTAAACAGGTCTGATCCTTTTCTACTCATTTTCCTCCTGTGCTTTCTTGTGCCACAATGACCGAAAGAGACGACAGCTGACCCATTCCTAAAAACACTAAAAAACTGAAATCTGTGCCCTTCAACCTTCACATCATATCAAATACCATGCTGATTCTGCCTGATACTGTGGACTGTGAACAAGGTTTTGAGAATGAGCTGATACTAACCAGTTGTATGTTTTTAGAGGATAAGGAAGGAATATTTCCTACTGAGCCAAATTATCTGAGATGCGAGCAGTTTCTCACCCTCACAGCAGGATTATAGAGACAGCCATATTTAGATTCAGAACACTATGAAATTTAATATTAAAAGTAAAGTAGCGGACAGTAAAACAAGCTGCAGTTAATACATAGTGAAACTAGGCTAAATAGTCTGTTTCACAGAGGTAAATGAGATTTTTCACCTACATTTGTATGGAAAAGGGGAATACTGAAGACTCAGACAGTTTCTTGCCTCTCATACAGCTGGAAATAGTGAGAGGAACTGTAAACTGAGTTTCAAGAGGGACAGACTGAGGGCATCTGCCTCAAATTATGTTGGGAGCAACTGTTACATAGTATGCTTGTACTTAAATAGATGAATTTCTGTGCACTGCCAAGATTATAATTTCTAGTCTGCCTCAGTCTCTACCTCTATTTCTTTTGGCTCTAATCAAGGCAGAAACAGAGATGCTATGTGACTTTCCTACAGAAATAAAAAGGTCCCAGACATACAGTCCAGTTATCTCAATTCAGCTAGTTAACATGCATCAGCTGAACCATGCTAACTGCCTTTGTACCCATTCTTAGCCCTAGGAATATGTACTGGATTGATTTACAGGCCAACCTACAGACAGCAGGCTAAATTGCAAAGCCATAATAGAACATGCTCAATGTTGAGCTTTCATGGGCAGTGTGAGAATTGAAATTGTGGCTCCCTCTCTCCTCACCCTGCAGGTCAGTCCTAAGATACTCTCAGAGCAACACTAAGCCATATGCTACAGTCAGATCTGCTTCCCCAACATTTCTATTTTATTTCCCCAATACATTTCAAGAGCTGAATTAATATATAGTTAGGAGTTCCAAAATTACTCTGAATTAAACAGAAATTAACTTATTTTTCTGATTTACTGCTTTGGGTTCCAGTCTTACATGGACTTACATGGATAATACAGCACTTACATGGATAATGTGCTTAGCTATAAATGAATGAGTAGGCCAACCAGTGCTAGTGGGGCCACTTATGGGCATGAAAGTCTCCAAAATCACTGGCCTCTTTTATTTGCACTGAGAAAGCATTAAAACAATTTTATTTTGAGGGTAGAATTTATCTGATCTACCACTTTAGGAAAAAAGTCAGGCATCTAGTGGATAGAAACAACTTTCCACTCAACCAGGAGAGATATAGAGTGTCAAGAGTTGGACTTGATGATCCTTAAAGGTCCCTTCCAACTCAGGATATTCTATGATTCTATGATTCTATATAAGCTCCCTAGGAGAACATTTGTCCCTACTTTAAATATAGGTCTTAGTAGTACATGCATATTACCCTATTTTAATATATATTTTTACTTCCTGTGATAACTAAAAATGAATGTCTATACTCTAGGAGCAGTCATCCTGCAAAAAAATATGACCAAACCAAAATCATTTTAGATACCAAACTTCTGAGAACTCTGCTCTTACTGTACAAAACCTAGAGGGCAAAGAGGAGCAATGGTTATTTTTCTACCTCAATTTTTTTTTTCTTATTCATCAAAACTGAATTGCAGCTACTTCTTTAAGAATGAAAAACATGGTGCAAGCAACCTAGTTATTATCTAAAAAGCAGGTATTGTGCTTACGAAATAAATATGCATGTTATTCTCAAACACAAGAATAGATAGTGTACTCTAAGAGACATTTCACTCTTCAGTTTACTGGCATCACTAAAGCAAAGCCTCAGAGACAGATTGGTATTGAAAATAAAAAACAGAGAACAATTGCTAGAATACAAACTGTACCAAAATATATGGCATATTACCCCAGTTTTAAAGTGCTTGTTTTATCCTATTAATCTTCTGTTCACCATTAAAGCCATCGCTAAACAGGCATTATTAGCATTCTAGTTGTTAATTCTTCCAGAAAGAAGTAGACTACTGCATTGCATTACAATGAAGATTATTTTTCAAGTCCTTAAGTAGTAAGTGGTTCTCATACTCCTGAGATAAAGAATCAGACAATGATCCATCTCAATGGCTCTGTCAGCAATTGCCATGCTGGCTAACAAGCTGAAGAGTTGGACTTCTCCATGCTGTCAATTGTTAAAATTTTAAAAGTAATCAAAATAAGTACTTCTTTCTCAGAATTATCATCTCAGTCTTTCAATTCTCATCTCAATAGGGAAAAGCAGAAATGAAAGACTTCTGTTCCATTAAAAAATATATATTAAATAATAAAATAGAAAAAAAAAAAGAGTAGAAGAGCAGTTTAGTAGAATTTTTGACTTTAGGAACTTGATACAAACTTTTGAAATCAATGTTAAAATGCATTAAAAAAAAAAAAAAAAAAAAAAAACCGCATCTATAGTAGAGTAGCAAAATGCTCATGCTGCGAGTCTACCAGTCTTCCACTGTTTTCCAGTCTGGAGGACAACCAAGAAATAAGAACTGCAGGAGATCACTGCTTCTTTGCTTGCACCCATAGGCAAGAGACTTCAGCATGGAAGGCAAAACCAGATGCCTTTTCAAAACAGTTTGTAGAATTCATTCATGAGACAGGCTGAATATTTACTACGAACTACATACCTTCCTTCATTGGCTAGGCAGTGGGTGGATGTGGCTTCTGTTCTTGTCATGTCATCACACATTGCTGGCTGCAGGGAGGGTCAATATTTGTCTGCCTTCTCTTTGCCCATTACTGTTGTACCCCCCCTCGCATCCATCCCCCCCCCTCCCCGCCTTATCCCCCCCATTTTTTTAAATATTGTTCTCTATTTCCATTTCTCTGGATATTCTCATACTACAGTAGCATTAGTTGAAATTAACAGGAAAACAATCTTCATTTCATTACAATTAAGTATGCGTGAACTACTGTTACACTTAAAAAAAAATATAAATAGACATACTGGGCATGAGGACTGCAATGCCAGACTTCACTGTCTGCTGTGACATGATATAGGAAACAGCTGTAAATCTCTAAATATCCCTGGTTGGTGTCCAACTGGAAATTGATTTGATGTCATTTTTCCTCAAAGGTTGTGTATAATTCTAGAATCCTAGCCAACATTTCCTTTCTCAATAAACTATGATCTAAAGATGTGTGAGAGCTGCAACTGAACTTACACTGGATGCTACAGTTTGCCCACTCACTGCACTACCAATTACCAAAAATGTTACTTTGTAAAACTTTTTTGTATTATTTGGTATTGAAAAATAGTATATAAAGTCATTTTTAATATGAATGTATAGGTAAAATGGATTTTGAATGTGTATCGCTTTTTTTTGATGGGTCCCTTAACATATAGGCAGTAAAAGTTATAGGTATGTTTTATATTCCCAGTTCCTTATAGAAATGGATTGGGAAAGCTGTTTCCAATACTTCGTCAGTGTACATTTTAATAGGGAAAAATAACTGCTGATTATTATGAAACAATGAGCCCTATTTCAAGTAATCCAGCCAATCAGTAGAAAGGATTTTGGGCCTTCTGTTTTATATTTGTGTGCAAACAGCTGTATTTCATTTTTTAGCCTCTTTGTTTTCTGAAGCTTTTTAACTTTTTGTCAGATAAAATCCATGTTGTCATGGTGGCCAACACACTAGTGAAATTAGGGTGGAAGAAGGGGGAGAGCTATAGGGGAAGAGAAAGCTCCCTGCTTGAAGTTTGTAAAATAAATAAATAAGAATGCAAAGAATAAGTAAGAAAAGTTTATCCCTATGTAAAATATCAACTCCACAACACTCTACTTTGAATTGCAAATAGTTATTGTAGTGATCTCAGATCACAACACCGAACAACTCACACCTACAAGATGGTATTAAAAATACTCTATGATATCCAACTTGACAACATAGAATTCCTCACTTCCTAATTTTGATAACAATTCATAACTTCCTTGGGAAACTGTTTGGATTTGTTCTAATAAAGTTGGGGAAGAATGAACACTGGAAGAAGTCCAGCTGCAGTACGTGCAGTTCTTAAAAATTAAAAATAATAAAATAATTTCATGACTTATTAATGGTTTATTACCTCTTTTGAGATTTACTTCAAAATTTAATAAGTTTGTTGCACTATAAAAATCTGGGTAGAATTTCAGTAGGGTCAAAAAGTCTAAATCTAGCTGGCATTGCAAATGAAAATGAATTTCATGTTCTCAGCTCATGTTCTTAGATCTCCTGAGACAAAACTTCATGTCACAGAACTACTGTACATAGAGCATAATGATGTAAGTGCTCCATATTCCACGTACTCCATGCATGTGGCTTGCATGCTGGCTCGATCAAACCTATATTTTAGTATTATGAGAAGCTTTGATCAGGAAAGATCCAAGAAATAACTGCAAGACACAGCTGCCAGGCTAAAAGAAGAACATGTCAGGGTAGCAATGGCCAGAACAGTCTAACTAAGCAGAGAAGGGCTTCATGGTACACAAGTCATGCAAAGCATGAATGCATCTGTCCTTTCAAACTCTTTTCAAAGAGTAGCCAATTCTGAGAACATTAGCTAAAAACCAACATCCAAAAGAAAACCCCAACATTTAAATTCAGTGGGCCAAAATTCAAAGACATACTCAGCACTCCCTCTGACTTCAAGACATAGCTTTGTTGTGTCATATGCAGAAAGCAGTTAAAGTAACCTTTCAAATCTTTTATCTCAGCTATGGCCCAAGTTGACCCTCAAATTCCACAGGATATTTTGCTAAAAACTAATCAGAAATGCAAAAGATACTTGTTCAAATTTGTTTATTGATTTTTTTCCTTTAATAATAAAATTTAGTCCATCTGTTGAGAAAACAAAATATTCTAAATATATACAAAGAGTAGAACTGCTTCATTCCACTGACTATATCCTGTGGTAGATGCATTTTCATCAGAATGTTTGTCTTGCAGACAAAATGAATATCAGATGATGGTTTTGAAAAAGGGCAGACCTAACATGAGGTGATTAGTTTCAAAAACAGATTTTTATTCTTGATAAATTATTACCAAATACAATCATCTGTTGATTGAGGATATAAAACAGATTGGTCATACCATAACCCACAGGTTAAATGAAAAACGGAAATAAGTTTATTTAACATAGTCTTGCATTAAGTTCCCAAGCAGTGCAAAACTAAGGCAAATAATTAGATTTCCAATTTAAAGATATACATTTGTTAAATCAGACATTTCTTGAGGTCATCTATTTCTTTACTGGCCATTCTATCTGCATTGTGTACTACATATGTACACAAACTTTTACACATGTATATAAATATATCTTTTCAACCTGCAAACAAGGATTAACATACTTTGTGCAGGACTTATCAGCTAGAGTTACCATTGCCATTTTACAAAATTAAAATCTGTAACCTATTACATTTGCTGATTATTTGTGAAGAAATCTGAGAAATCTGCTGGCCTACAGTAAGAAATTCTAGCAGAGTATTACAGAGTAAAAGAAAATGATGCTTAAAACAGGGGGAGTCCCAGAAGAAAAGAGCTTTGACTTACTAAATGTACCTCGTGACAATCCTTATCTAGTAGTTCTTATTGAAATAGTGGCACAATAATTATGTGTGCTTCAGCAAGAAATCATAATCCTTGAAATGTACCTACTTTTACTTAAAGACAGTTATAACTGTACTGTGTTTAACATGAAGATGGGAAAAAAAAAAAAAAAGTTAAAAAAAAAAGTAGAACAAATCAGATCCTGTGTTTCTTACCCTACAAACATAGATTTGTATGGAAAAATCAGTGTTGTTAAAGACAGCAGAATGTGACTCACCATTTCAATTATTCACTCTAATCATCAGAGCAAAAGCTATGAATTTGTATTATATTTTCATTGTATTCTATGATGTAGTCATCTAGGCAAAATTCACTGCATATAAATTCTCATTAAAATGATAAAATTACAGATGTGTAAAAGCATTCCATGTTCAGCAGTGACCAGCATACAAAATAAAATCAACAAAATTTCTCATTCTTGGAAAATGACAAGATTTTAAATCGACACTAATTGCTGACTAGAAGTCTTTACCTTCTCTACAGAGACTGTAACTTCAGCCATGCTCTACTAACTAGAAGTCTTCTACCAGACATAAAGCCTAACCAGTTCTCCTAAAGATTCTAAAAAGAGTAGTCTAAATAAAAAATTACTATTGTACTGTTTTGGTTAGTATGCAAAATTTTCACACATAAGAAAAGCTTCAGTCTCCTATCCTCCAACCCTCAGTAGCAGGTTTCCACTTCCAACATGAACCTGAATGCATGTTTACACTGAAGTGGGGGAAAATAGTGAATTCTGCCATCTTTAGTAGACAGGGATATTTAAATTGGAAGAAACTAAAGCTTTACTAATTTAACCTTATCACCATTTTGAGATTACTAAATCTTTGATAAACAGTTAAGTGGTTCTTGACATTGTTGCTGAATAAGGGCAATTACATTTTATATTTTTCACACACCATTTACACACCAGAGTACATAAAGCTGCACTGATATGTACATTACAAAGTATTGCAGATTTTTTCACAGTGGCCTGTAATTCTGTAGTTGGCATTAGTAGAATTTTCTGAAAAAGTAGCTATATATTTTGTATTTACTATTTTGAAGAGTTTCTTTTCCTAATTTGTGATATTTTTAACCTGTGGTATTGTTAACTTTCCCCATTTTGTTCAATACTATTTCTTTTTTGTTGCAGACTTTTTCCAGATGGGAAGTAATGGGGATCCTGAAGAACTTTATCATGGTCTTTAGCCAGTGGAATCAAAATACTTCTTGCACTGCCTTTTGAGTATCTTTTGTTCAGTCCAAGTGCTATTACTTAGGATTTGATATAATTGATTCTTAAGCCCAAGACTTCTCTGAATACCATCATTTGCTTCATAAGGCATGAGGCACACTTAAGTAAAGGGATCAGCAATCATCATTAGAACATCATTCATATGAAGTTTAATTCTTCTCTCTCTCTATCAGCCATCTGTATTTATTCTCCAGTTGTGGTCTTTCTCCACCTGATTTTTTGCATGCATGAGGCTCCACAGCCATAAAATAAATTGGGTGTGGGCATGCCTATCAAATGAACAGGGTTCATTTATTGGTTCATCAATTGGTTAATGTAACTTTGTTGTTGAAGTGTATTTTTATGCATTCAGCTCTCCTAAGTAAAAGGCAGGAGAGGACCTAGCTGATTATGACTGGTTTTGCCAATTAATAGTATGCAATAGTAACAGTAAAATTACACAATTAAATTTGTATAGTCAGACAGGAAAGGTGGAATGAGCAGCACAATGCTCTGAAAGACTCTAAAAAAAGAGGACTGAATGAGAAGGAAAATTTTGAGTACATGTAGCCATGTGTAGACATTATCAAACACCGTCTGCTAAAAGATTCACTTCAGTCCTGCACAGTGTGTGACTGAATTGTACCAAGTATGCAACCACTAAGAATGCATTGCTATGTAAAGAGTGCAGAAGCCCCTTCCTCAAAAGTGTCAAAACTTGCACTTCAGAACTGTTTATTTCATATTGCTGAACTCACAGCGACACAGTCTGTGGTCCAGTCTATCATTTACCATCATATGTGCGATATGGCATTTTTGCTTCAAAGATGGCAGTGCAACATCAAATGTTTTTCAAAATATTTTTGCAGATCTGTTCCCATCATCACCACAAAAGGAATTTTAACACAGTGCTTTCACCTTCTATATGTTTATAGTCTCATGTAATGTGCTTGTATTCATAAAAGCCTACAAGCCAATGACTGACATTTCCTACCAGTCAAGTAGAAGTGCAGTGAGCATTGCTGCACATTTACTGTTCAGAAGAGTACTTCCTTCACTGAAATGGATCCTCAGTGAGTCACAGCTCAGTTACTTCCCTCAGAATCTGGAAAGTAGTGCATGGACTCAATTTGTAACTTTCCTGTATATTCACTAACAATGTCCCCAGGAATTTCCATCTTTACATGGGCACCATTAAGCAGTTTAAATAAGCAAATGTTAATTTTTTCTGTTCTCTCTCTATGTTCAGTTCAAATGCCTCCTAAGTTTAGTTTGGGGTATGATAAGTATCTTAGCTACGATTTTCACAGTGTTTAAGTATCTTTGCTATAGAGACAAAATTAACTATGCTTAACTATCAAATACATCACCTGAGAATGCAGCATTACATAGGTTTTCAGGATCATAAAGTAGTTTTGGCACAGCATTGTCTCTAAGAAATATAAAACAAATTACATTTCCACTAACCAAACAACTTGCGATCAGTGAGCTCAACTGTAACAACACAACTGTTTGTCTTCTCCCTTTCTGCTCAAAGTCTGAACGCCAAGAGAATGCTTGGTCACCACTGTATGCTGTGGGATGCTCCCACAAAGAAGCTTCCTCTCCACCTCTCCAACTTTTCAAATTTTATTTTATTTTTTTACTTTATTTATTTTTTTTAACACTTCAGAGAGCATGTGTTTGGTTCATTGTCTTAGCTAAGCTCAGCAACTGGTGAAGTTTGCACCTGCCTCACTGGTAAACTGAGATTCTACATTATGTGGACTAAAGATACATAGGTGTTTCTGCCAGGGATTAAAGGATGCAAGAACATAACTTTTTGACGAGTATGAAAGTACAGAAATAATGTGTAACTGTTTTACTGTTGGGAATGATCAGTGAAACCTGAGAAATTCTTTATCCTGTAACATTAGTAGAGTATGTCCACTTCTCCCTGAAAAAGAGATTTCTGTGAGTTTTCTAATATCTGATCAAATGACCTTTCCTGGAAAAAAAAATAAATAATAAAAATCTTGAAAATTCCTCTTTAGCCCCTCTGGGTTACAATGGGTATTGGTGATTTTTTCCCTCCTGGCTCTAGGCAAAGACAGAAACTCTAAAACACAGGTATCTTGGCTAAGTAAAAACAGGACGAGATTTTTTTTGTTTGTTTGTTTTGGGGGTTGTTTGCTCTATGAAAGATTACATACGGGAAGCTAAGAAAGCAAAGAAAGAACCCTCAGATCCTGGCTGAGGCAACTGTAGAGTGATTAACTGCAGACAGGAAGAATGAAAAGGAATTTCACAGAACAAGAGAAAAATCTGAGTTTAGGCTTCTTCTTGGTATGCAGAAGTTAGCTGGGGGATTTGGAACAGTCTTGGGCTTCAAGACAGCCAAAGAATAATCACTAGGGGAAGACTATGCTGTCCTTCCACCTAAAGAACATAGTGCTAAGGACTTAGAATCAGGGGCTTGGATCAAAACTATGGAGTTTGTCATTAAGCTGGGGAAAACAACAACAACAACAAAAAGTTACTCCAAGAAAACCTCTAAGTTTGTCTAATGTAGGAAAATGACACAAAAGCTGTAAAAAGAAAGGAGGAGTCCCTGTATCTCATCATACTGTTTTGACTGGGTGCGCAAAAAGTTCCAGAAAGAGTAAGAAAATGCTCACTGCACTAGTCACTCCGAGGTTTTGCCTATTGCAAGCTGTTTTACACTCAAAAGCCACCAGCTTTTCAGAGCTGACAGGTAAAAACTCAGTTTCCTATGATTCTAGTGAAAAGTCCATTCTTATCTATGCTGACAGCATTAATAAGGTTAAAAGACACACAGTTCCAATAACTCATCCCTATTTCTTCTTTTGTTTAAACAACATGTAAAATTTGCTTGAGTGATGTTTGAAAGAACCAGTCTTCATAATAACAAACTGCTATAACACTTTAACAAGAAAATATCTGGGACAGAATTGTCAGGAGGTTCCTAAATACTGCTCCAAACTGTTTCTCCCATCATTGAGACAGGATACAACACCACCAAGAGTAGTTTTGAATCTGTCAAGTTAAAACCCAACTGTCAGTGCACTGGAGGTGGGGTGAACTGGCTATTGAACAATGATAACAGGTTTGTTTCCTATACAACTAAACCCTTTTGACTTCAGACTAAAATTCTACCTTCTGTATTTATATGAGACTAAAATTCTATCTTCTAAGAGCATATAACATACTACTACTGTATCTAACATATACTTAATTATTGCTCCAAAGACAAGAAAGGCCATGAAAAAAAATAAAAAAAAATTCATGTTCATGTGTCATATTCGTTTGTAATATTCATGTGTCACAACTACACAGATAAGCTGCCACCACGAGAAGTGCACTATTTGTCACCCTCATTTTTTGAAGTATTGACTTTTCAAAGCAGGACAGTAAGGGATAGAGTACAGAATTGCTGAGTGTGCTCAATGAGCAACATGAGTAATGAGGCATAATACTATCTTTTCTAAATGGAAAAACATAACCAGAAGGGGCAGGAAATGTAATTACTGAAAATGTAAAAGAAAATAAAAATAAATAAATAAAATCAACAATTACGTATAAAAACAACTTTTTTTTTAAACTAGTTCCAAAGATGTGAGATACATTTAACAGCTTCCCTTTCCCATGCCTGCTATTTAGACTACCATGAAAGAAAACAGACTGCAATAATAGAACTCATGCTGTAAATAAACTTATCAGAAACTTCTTGATTTTGCCAGCTGTTTCACTTTCAGGCATGAAATAAGTCATTTTCCAGATATACTAAGATGTTCTTACATTATAATAGACAGAAATGCCAAGAGAATCTGCAATATTGGAATAACAATAAGGAAAAAATATACAAAAAGAGGAAGAGAACCCGACAATTTTATGTCTCTGAATTCTACTTTCAGGAACACATAATGCTGTAAAAACTGTTTCTGACAATCACTGTATTATTGATACATCATACTAATGTCACACTAGCAGTGTAAAATACTACAAAGATAGTTCAGATGTAGACATGGTTAAGTCTAATTGATTTAAGTGCTAGACAGGGGTGAGCATTAAGTCTCAAGCTTCACAGCAACAAAACATGGGAAGTGTAGGAAACTTCAGGGTGGGACAGCAGAGATGTGCTGACCTTGTAAAATAACAACAACAAACAAACTGTGACAATCTGCGTGTCAGTTTGTGTGCCAAATAGTCATAATGATGCGATCCACCTCACTTGATGAAAAAGAACCATTCAAAGTGCATAGCAGTGACCTTACTTGAGGTATTTCAGTTTCCATTGCCACAGGAAAACACAGAAAAGGCATACAGAAATAAGTCTAGGGCTGAACATAGTATTTGAAATCACTTATCATGAAAACTGGGATCAACGTAAAACACAACAGTAGCTCCCCCACATGTTGAGTGGCTGGGACAGTTCAAGCATGCAATTTTATAGCAGGCAGCAAACAAGATTGGGAATTCAGGGTTAAAATATCCAGTGAAATTTTGTCTTATAAAGTAATGAAAGTTGACCAAAAGAGTAAATCAAATGGATCTCCTAACAAACTGAAAACAGCTGTTTGGCTGAGTTTGTCTCTAAGTTTGGTAATTATTGCCCTACTGTGGCTCAAGGTTATTCTGTATTAGTGAAACAGGATATCATATGAAAATCATCCAACTTCTTAATTTACTGTAGCATCAAAAATTCCACTGTATAAAAATATGCCGGAAACATAGCCTTCTAAAAACTTACCTATAAACCTTTTAAATGCTCATTTATTTATTCTTCTGACAATTACACAAAATTTAATTAAAATAAAACTAGAATATCTATGCCAACCAAATGATGTTTCACCTCTAGTCACTCCAACTGCATTTTCACGTAAATACATTGGAAAACAACTTTTTAAAGTAAGAGTCAGTAATAAAGCATCTTAGCTTAGCAGTCTACTCCTTGGACTACAATGCTCTACCTTAGCACACAGAAAAATCATTCAGATTCTTAAAAGAAGATATTCCTTCACAGGATACATTCTCTTAAGGGCTTATCATACCAATAGTAGCACACAATTCAAGTTTACTAAATTTAGTTTTTCTAAGTTGAAAAACTTCTGAAAGAAAGCACGGTAGACATTTGATTAATCTAAGCTTGATACATGATTCCACATTAATTCCAAAGTACATTGTGGCTTTATTAGTTGCTTTCATGCCTTTATTGACTAGCAAATAATGAATCAGTAATCTATGTTAATAATTTAATTACCATGATATTCTTGGTTGGCCTGTTGGCCATCAAATAGTGTACAAGTACATGAAAACATTTAATGGAGCTTCATTTTTAATGCGAAAAAGTTAAGAAACACCATGTGTGTTCTGTGAGCAATGTACTAGGATTTCAGCTCCAGAAAGTCAACAAAGTATCTGGTTATCTCTTACACCCTGGCTACAACTTTTGAGTCAGAAACTATTATTGTACATTGCTGGACTGAATCTTTAATTCTAAGAACATGAGAGTAACATTGAAAAATATTTTATTAAACAACAACATAATCCCCACAAATTATTGCAAATCAAGGTGTTTATTCTTTCTGAATCTTCCTTTCAAGATCAACCAGAAATCTCAAATCAAATGATTCAGGTGATTTAAGGTCAGCTCCAAGTAAACACTGGATTCAGCTCAGTAATTTATTAGAGGGAAAAAATGAATTGGAGGGCAGGTTATCATAGATTAACTGCAAACAGGTATTTCAAAAGTGTCCTTATGTTACCCATCCATCATACCATTCTCTTGTTCTGTTTGCTGTTTTCTCAGTTGAGATATATGCAAATAAAACCTTTGACAAAACAAAACTTGCACATATACAGTCTAAAAATGTGATAATAACTGAGTATATGCTACAGGAAAAGAATTCTGAAAACACTGCTGATAAATTTTTTGATGTCAATAAAGATCGGGCAGACTTAAGCAAGATTAGTAGTAAACTGACTCACTTTATTCGTTTTAAATTAGAGTAGGCTCTATGCAAATCTTTCTGAATTTCTAACACAAAACAGGCAACAAACATCAATCCGAAACCCTTTCTTCATATTCTTTGCCAAGGAGCAATTTTCATATTGACATTGCTTAAATACACATACAAGAGAGGCCAATAAAGGCACTTTGGCTATGCAAAGCATCAAGGCACACAAACAGACAACCTCTACCCCAACAGCATTGCAGAACAACTGACTGGAAACAAGTGAAGTCCCCACTCTGTTTTGAATCAAGTGCCCAATAACTGAAGCAGCTAGATGGAGGGAGAGAAAAATAGAAGGGCATAATCAGTCTGATTTCTCATCTGCTGATCTTAAGGTGCTTTGTAGGTAGAGCAAAATAAGAGAGAACTCAACCAGATAATGGCTAAAACCTACTGCTACATTTTCTTATGCACAAACACATTCTGGATCAATGAATGACATCATGTGCTGAGACAGCTGGAATTCAAATATCTATGTATGAAGAGACTTCTATTCCCACGTGGCAGTTCACAGATGCACGTAAAAAGTACTTCTTTTAAAAGAAAGAATAAACAAGGAGGAGAGTGAAAGTAGGACTCCTTGTCATTAAACAGACCATGAGGCAGGCTTAAATTCAATGAAAGTGACAGAAGTCTTTCATTGGCATTTAAATTCAACAAAGTTAACTTAATATATTGACTATTGATTTCCATGAAAATATGAAAAAACTATGCTAGAGGACATAAACTTCTAAAATAAGACTTGAGACAATAAATGCACCCGTTTCCAAACAGAGCTACCTAACTCCAAAGGCAAACCTCTAAGCTTGGTGTTCCTTAAGCTCCCAGTGATGCTTCTACACCCATCAAGATCTGCCTTTCACAGACAAATTAATTCCTTCTTAAGCTTGTCCAGGTATCAAAACTTAAATAAAGCAGCACATAAGCCACATGAGGGACCCAATGCAATATGCAAACCTACAACATAGCACGGACATGGACATAACATGAACACACTGACTAGAATCTGAAACTATGACTGTGGGTGCTTTTGAATCACCACTAACAAAGGAGGCAATGATCAGCCTCAGCTACCTTTTTTCCTTTTTTTTTTTTTTTTTTTTTTTTTAGGAAACCTTAGCAATTCGGATTCAAATATTTCCTCAATTCAGAAGTGTTTCAGCATCTTTTTTTGTCTGACAGGAGGTACACACCAGCTTCGCTTTGCAGTTACCTTTCAGCAGCAGTGTTGAAAACTGTCATTATGCAAAAAGAACAAAATATTAGAAAGAGGCTACAAAGCATGCCTGTATTGCTTAAAATTTCAGAGGCTAACCTGAAAGTACAGAGTGTTATATGCTGGTATGGAGGGCATCAATCCAGAGTGTTTCATTTCTTAAGAAAAGATCTAGCCTTCTTTGGACACCATACAGGAATACAGAAGAGGTCTTTAGCATGACTATTCCCCAGTACTTCACGCTAAGTTCTACTGTTTAATTCTGTATATTGTAGGGAAATACAGAGTCTTGAATATTCATTGAAACAGTTCCACTAGGCAACTGTAAGGACTGCTGTAATATCCAAGTAACCATCTCTTTTGAAACATGATAAAATTGACCATTTCTCAATGATGGCTGTCATAGCAATAGATCCAATGTAGACTGTTCATTGGCAAACAGCTAGATCCTGCCCCTCTTAAGTCTGGCATATGTGGCATATGTATCAAGGACATCTTTTTTGCAGTTGTACATATAATCTCATTTCTGTTTCTGAAAAAAAAAAAAAAAAAAAAAGCTACGGTTTGTACACATTATTACATGGATATTGCTCCTTATCAAAAATGGTGTAGACAGAAGTTTCAGTTTCTATTGATACTAACAGGAAGTAGACTTAATTCTTTCAAACTTTGATATTTTCCCTGTTTCATTCAGAATGAAACATGAGTTAGTTCTCCAGAATTTTCCTAATTCTTCTATACCTTTAGAATATTCAGATGTGGAACAAAGAAAGTAGGCGAAAAGATGAAGGAACACTTATTTCAACCCCAGAAACATTCTGTTGACATTTTGTGTTGTTCTATTCACACAGTGTCTTTCATTTCAAGATCAATGATGTTTTCCCCTCTTCATTAAATTTTGCTTTCACATACTGACACACACAGAGATGAGCTCATCCAACACCAAAATGCAGCTACTCCTGCAGTCAGAATGCAATGAGTCTTACAATAATATTTTGAAGTTTCAGATGACAAATTCTTAAACAGTGATGACAAGATCCAGCAACACGTGACTTTTACTGTGTGATACTTTGTGTGTGTTGCAATCCATATTCTTTTTTGTGCCTTTGCTAGGGATAGCCATAATAAAATAGAGGACCTACTGTGACAATGAACAGAGGCAAATACCTGATTCCTTTGCCATTTTGACATCCGCATTACAGAGTTCTCCCTCCACCAGCACACATCTGGAGCACAGTGTTCAGCACTACAATGCTTCCAAAGCTTCTTTTGTAATAGGATCCAGAGGAGAGGTGGCTTCATTAAAACTCTTTACCAGTAAGAGTTAGAAAAACCTTTTCTGAATTTCTCCTCAACTTTTATAGAAGATGATTGAAAAAGAGGGAATAAATCTTGGGCTCCATTATTAAAAATATGTTACACTGCTGTCAGTATCTCAGTATGTGGCTATCAGCAATGTCAAATTGCAAGTGTCCTTACACATAATGCAAGTCACTGCCCAGCTGTACAGCAGCTGGTTCTGACTAAGCCCAGGAAAGGTCGAGGGCGACATGAATCCTCAAAGTACTGCTGGATCGTTGTGTTGATCTTTGATGGTTAGAGAGTGCAAATGGCAAAAAAAGAAAACAAACATTTTCCTTCACCTTGGATTTCTTAAATGATTTAATGTCTTTGTCTCCTATGAGAATCAGTTCAAAACATCTGCAGACTGGTCACTGGATGCCACTGCACATGAATCAGACACGACACAGAATCCTCTAACTGGGCAGATTTCGGTAGCCTACCTTGACAAGGACATAGAAATATCCACAAAGACCTTTGCCTAGCAGTCTCAGTGGGTTCTCAAGTAACATTTTACTGATAGGTACATGACTTCTAATTTGAAAAGCCATCAAAAGAATAGGATTTAGCCAGTTTTCAATCTTTCACATGCTAAAGGAGTTATTCTGTTCTGAAATTGTGTAGCAACACAATATTGGAGCAGAAATGACCAAAGAAAAGAACTGTCACATTGATTCAACAATGCTAATAGCTACTAAAGTGGATTAAATTTCACCAAAACTCACCATGCTACAAAAAATTGAAAAATTTCCTTGAGAAAATGTGTGCATCAATTACAGTTTTATGCTAAAGCAGAGAAAAATTCAGTGTAACACTCCACAAAAGCACACCATACACTTTCCTACAGAAACCTAATGGTATAGCACACACCTAACAGAGAAATATACTGAAAAATCAAGTCAGACACATCCACAAAAATTGTTTCCATTATAAGATACTGAAGTAGGTGTTTCCCACTATACTTTGAATTTTCTGCTGGCATAAGAGACTTCGTAGACTTCTGACAGTTTTTTCCAAAATCTTAGCCCTTTTGATAGACTATTTGGAATATTAAAAATGGAATGGGTACAGAAGTAAACAATATTGTACATAATTAAAATATACAGGGCTTAGGGAGGAAGCTAGGTATTACAACAAGCTACAAGAGCAGGAACTCTCTCCAGTTCTGCTCAAAAAATAAAGTAAAATCTCTGCACTCATAGTGCTCTTCATTACTCAGGTGCCTGAGCCACATAATGAGGCTGCAGTCTCATCTGCTTGGGCCTTTCATTTCATTGCCTTCTGTCTACAACATCTTTTCCCTCTACTTATGTCCCTTCCAGCCATCCAATTTCAGTCTAATTTCACTTCTGAAATGCTTAATCATTTTGGTAAAGGTCAGCAATGCTATTTTCTGTTTTGAGAACAGTAAGAGAAGAAAAAAAAATAAAAAAAAAAGACATTTCCCATTGCATATGATGGCCCTAACCACTCACCAGCAAGCATCTTCTTGCAAGCCATGACCTCAGGAATCTCACACTCTGCTGCAAGCTTTGCCAGGGGACACAGGGGAGAGGGAGGGTCCTCACTCTGTCAAGCCTCATGGCTGGAAGATATGCCTTGGTTAACGTGGGCCCCAACCCTCCCAAAATGATCATACAGAAAACGAGAAGAAACACAACTGATCTTTTTGACTTCAGCTGGACTACTCATGCCAAAAACTTCTCACCAGTGTTCCACTGGCTGGCTCTAAAAGTAACAGAAATCTGGATTGTCACAAGCAGGAACTAAACCAGTTGCCACCAGCACTTCCTCAAATGCATAGATACAGCTGGTCTCTGGTTATGATTTTGTGCTTTGCGTCTTGAATGATGAATACTGTTTATTCCTGTTTGTGTGTTCTGTATTTACACAGGGTGGTGGGGCTAGACACCTAAATTTATTATTGAATCTACATTGCTTAATTTAATTGTAATGGAAAGCTTGAGACTAGCTTATGTTTAAATCTGTTTATATTTCCAAAATTCTCCCGTGGGTATTTAAAGCCCATGGATGTAAAACTAAGAAAATCCAAATGTTCTTAATGTTGGTAAACACAGTTAGTATGGATGATGCAAAGGACCTCAATTAATAGAGGTATATGATGTTATTGGTATTTAAAAATAGAAAAAATAGGTAAATTTATTACATAAAATTCATACACATGCAAAAGTGAGGATGTGCACACACATACAAACGTTCAGGGTTGTCCAGTCTGCTTTGTTTGGGGCTCAGATCTATTCAAACACACATGTATAAATAAAGCTTTTTTAAAAAAAATCATCATTTTTCAAACTAAATTTTTTAAATGCCCACTGAATTTTTGTTTCAACAGAAGCATACATATCACTATAGGTTGTAATGACACTGAACAGTGCTTGATCAAATATTCTCCCCGAAATTGTGTTGGGACAGAATGACAATTAGTCCTAGATGAGAGCTACTCACATAAGTAGTCACAGGGAACTCGGCTGGACTAAGCAAGTCAACAGTTTTGACGGTCTGCCCTTACGTAAACAAGTACCAACACATTGACTTTAATTTTACAGCAGTCCTGTTCTTACCATGCCTTTGCTTAATGTAAGTCTGCTGTGCTAAATGTTTTGTCTTAAATCAACAACATCATGAGAATATCAATAGCTAAAGACAGCTGTGGCTCCTAACTCATACAAAACAAAGTGAAGGTTTTATTTGAGTATCATTGGTACTTTCTCTAGCATTTTTTTCCTCTTTCATTATTCCATTTTAGTACTTTAAGTTAATGCCTGCAAAAGAAATTAGAAAATGTTTTCCACATATAATACTTGAATACAATCCAATACACTCTTAGCAGATATGAGTTGTCACTGATTGCTGTCTTTTAAAAATTTTTTTAAAACATCTTGTTACTTATATTTTAACGCCTAGATTTTGAGGTCCAGTTGCAAGTGTTTTCTATAGAAAACTGGGTCAAGCCGGTGTTTGACCTTTGACAGGAAGCTGCCCTCACTCCAGCTAGTCCCAACAAACTAGGCCCAAGACAATAAGCTGCTTTATAGCTATTAGCTAGGCCAGTATGTTTCTCCAGGAAGACCTCAAGCTGAAAAGCCAACACGCTTGACAACCACAGCCAAGGTACCAAGGGTCCAAGCACTAGACATTAGAAAACAAATGGAAAAGCACACATGGCTACATCTGGAATCCTAATGGGCCACCAATGGTTCCCAGCTAAAGGAAGAATTACCAATGTTATTTTATCATCCCTTGTGCTAACTTAGCTGTTTATGTACAGCAATAAATGATTTTTTAAAAACATATTTGGGTCATTATGTCATATACCACCAGCAAGTACGATTGTTTTATTGTGCTTGGAGTCAAAATACACTGCTATACCCAGATGTGAGGGAAGTTCAAAACCTCTAGTCCTTCTGTATTCATTCCTGTTGGACAAATGGATTAAGTTTTTAAAAGGGAAACTGAGAATTTTTATGGCCTGTACTCCCATCTCACTAGTAAAATTTGCACTGATATTTTCCTACAGAAGTTTGCCTTGCCAATGATAACATTAAATATTAACTTAGTAAGCAAACCTAAATTTCAACCAACAGGAAATGCCACACATTTCATTATCAAAACACCTCCATTCTCTTCTTGCAAAGCCACAATATGTTATATTAAAGAAATATTTTTGATGGCTTTTTTTTTAACCTGTTCACCAATTGAAATTCAAGGCAAAATAATCATAATGCAGTGGAATGAAATTAAAAAATATATATTTATTAAAGGACTTAATAAAGGAGGACTCTCCAGTTCTGGTCCTAAATTTATATATGAAAAAACAAACGTTTCCAAAACCTACAATCAGAATGTTCTGTTTCCATAAACACGGAATGGAACACAGAATTTGTGTAAGGACTTTTGCACAGTTTTTCTAACCCTAGTACTATGGCATTTAAACATTGAGATCAAAGCAGACTACAGAAAAACAGAGCTAGATCCCTCAACATTTGGTACTTGAGAAGAATATCAACAATTCAGTAAACAAAAACAACAGATGTATATTATTTTTTAAAATACTGTAATAATTTAAATTAAATGGAAGTTTTGACATTTGTTGAAAATATGATTCTAAAATTGTCAGTATCCCAACAACTTAATTCAACATTTATCAACAGAATTCTTCTACAACTCTCCATTCCAAAAGGCATTGCAGGTATTTGAAAATATTGAAGGTATCTGTAAATAAGTGCAGTTTAGCAAATGACACCTGAATCCAATTAAATAAATGTAGTTCTAACAGACTCTCATTAATTTAAATGGAGAACAGATCAATCTGTAATCAAAATGAATACATAATTCAATGAAACCCAGGTTTTATCTTGTTTTCCATTCTCATTCCCTCTTTCCTATTTCTTGCTATCCCTGTTGCACTTTTCCTGTCCATCCTTTCTCACTTTTCTGGTGGGGATTAGGGCGGATGAGCAGGTAGGTGGACCATCAGCTCCCAGCGATGAAAGACATTTTTCAAAGAAGAAACAGAAAATACCAAATAAAAATACACCAAGAATTTACAATTAACTTGAACATAGATTTCTATAATATAGATATTTAACTGTAATGCAGCGATCTAAATTTACCAGCACTATTTAACACCAAGCTGCAGAGGAACAGAATCATAGCATGTATAAAACTAGCTAATTGTGCAGAAAAATTGCCATGGCATGCACCATTTCACAGGTTATGCCACAGCGTTGCCAACCTGCTTACAGAGAGTCAAGGGTAAACCCAGCTGTAAGAATTGTTGAGGAGCAAAGGACCCAAAATGATTCAAGATGGTACTAAAAAGACAAATGAGAGAGTGTAAACACGTGCACATCCCAGGCACACAATGTGGTTGATGATGACGCACTGAGTGACACTCAACTTCATTGCAGTCAATCAAAGCAGTCAATGACCTACAGAAGACTTCCATTAACATTAGCTAGAAGAGAGCTCAGAAGGTTTTAGGATATTGTCTGTCAAATACCATACATTACTTTAGCATAAATGACAAAGGATGAGATTATTGAAATAGTTATTTGCAAAAAAGTCAATACTAAAAGTAGCTTCTTTTCAAAACCGTTTTGACCACCTTGTTTCTCCTTTGCTATTACACTCCAAGTAACCCTTATTTGCCATGGAAAAACAGACGTGTGAATTTGATACCCTAGACTTGTTGATGTGTTTTTGAAGCTGACAGCAGAGTGCAGAATGTGAAATTTCCTTGCTTCTGCTGCCACATGGCAGGTTAAAAGCACAATTAAGTAAACAGCTAAGTGTTTCCCCTGATTTCCAGGAACAGCAGAAATATTACATTAAACCTTAAAAAAAAAAACAACACAACACCCACATCCCAGCAACTGATCTAGGAACTGATCTCTAGACACTATAAAGGCACTTCAGAAATATCTGTTCCATTTCCAAAGAGTACACTAAATAGGGAAACACAACACTTAAAAATTCTGGCACAGCTATAAAGCTCCTCATCCCTATACAGTGTAGTGCAATATATACATGCAATGCTTAACTTTGAGTATGTTTGGATATATGTATATATGTGTGGACATATAGACATATATATGTGCGTATATACTAACAATCCCAAAGTTAAATATTACTTTCAAAATATACCTAGTAACTTAAAGTAATTCAGAATATCTTTTCTTTGCTGCCTTCCCAGATTTTTTTTTTCTTAATGCAAGAAGCAGAGCAAGGATTGTAGAACAGTTTCAGAGAAACAGAAAGCACATTGACAAATACTTAAAAGATAAATAAATATGTTTTCTACTCACAGAAGTGATTCTTCACACTTGCCAATTACAATGTTATCTTTGGGAAAATTTGATCCTTGACAAATATAGATTTAAAAGATATTTAAATCCCAGGGGAACTTACACCAACAGAACTAAGTAAAAAAAAAAAAAAAGTTAAAAAAAAAAAGTACTCAGTTCCTATTTCATCTACAAACATTTGATTTCAGTTCATATCATTATTTTCTGCTATTTCATCCATTCCCTTCCCTGCCTCCATACTCCCCTCCCTTTTTTAAGGGGAAATTAAGTGATTAATTTCAAGTTTGCCATATTCACTTGTGCAAGACCCTATCCATCTTAAGCACAACTCATTACATTAAAACAAGGCCTAAATAACACAGAAGACTTTGTGCGGGTATGTCAGAAACAGGAATTTCATCAGACTGATAATTAATAAACAAATAAATAAATAAAATCAGATTTCCAAAGTCTTACTGATGAGTCCTCTTCTTGCCACAACAGTATTTGTATTGTCATATGATAAATGGATTGTAAAAGTATACTGTAAATATGAATTTTAAAATCACTGCTTGTATTTATTGGTGGTCTCAGTTATAATTATATATGTATTTAGCAGCAATAATGAGTAATTTCTAGTGTTTCTCAGTATACTCTCACAAATCAATTAGAAAACATCAGTTTCTAATTTTATTGGTCTGGTATTTTTCACAGTAACTACATTTTATTGTGGAAAAAATGTGTTTTCCCTCCAGTGACTACTTGGCAAATGTGTGTTGAGGATTTCTACCATTAATTAAAGAGGCTTATTCTTGTTTACTTCTCTATATGTTCCAGTATCTCCAACAATTTAAAAAAAAAAAGAATGTATTCAGCTAGCAAGGGGCCTGTTTAACAGCTTGATACAGCACAACAAAGATTTCACACACTTTGGTTGAGTCACAAAAATAGTGATCTCTTCAAAATGTCTGTTTGAAGAGGCAGGGTGAACATTTTTTAGAAAAAAAAAATATATAAAAAAAAAATATATATATATATATATACGTATTCAGAGGTACCTTCTCTGTTAGACAATAAGAAATATTTTAAACCAGTGCAGAAGTGCATTTTTAAAATCAAAGATGTTTGCAGAGGGTTATGAAATACTTCCACATGTGATCATATTTTCACAACGAAGGTGAGTATCAAACATTTTATTGCACATTAATTTTTATTGTTGAATAAGATGATGGAGCCAAGAATACTGCAGATTATAAAGCGCAGCCTGTTGCAGCATGTTCCCTGGCCAACTCTTCATACCACAGATGTCGGGCTGCTGTCCCAAACCATTGCACATATTTACTGGTGCTCTCATTTTTTTCATTTTAGAAGTCACCTATTTAGCTCTTCTCCTCAGTAGCATTAACCTGGCAGTTCATAAAGTGCAGCTGCAAATATCTAACTGCTTTGTGAAGCCACTTGTTTCATGCTCCCCTTAAGTTCTGCCATTAACAAGGACTAAATGGCCTGTGTCTTAGGTTGAGAAAGTTGTTCAAAAGCCAACTAACATCTTGATTCAGGGGCTAGTTCTGAAGTAAATTACTTATGTCAAGTTAAAATATAGGTCTATGATTAAGCATGTGAATCTATCAAAGCTCAAATATAAACTCTGTCAATACAATGTCCCGCTAGAATTAAGTTACAGCCTTCCAAAGACTGAATAGCCATAAAGTCTTTAACAAATGTTAATAACAGACACCAATATAATTATGACACAAAGTACTGGAAGTAAACCCAGGCCAGAACTCCTAGCAAAAAATACCTGTACCATAAGTGAAGATTTTTTTTGCAACTACTCAGCAGCCCAACATTGTTTCTACTGACAGCAGTGTGCATAGTGGCTACCTTTGCACATATGAACTAAAATCAACTGTACTCCATCATCAGAATTTTGTAAATAAAAGTGTTCAAATTTTAAAGTTGAGTATCTCAGGACAGACAGTGTATCCTACCCAAGTCAGAAGTGTCCAAAATGTGAAGGCTAGCAAAATACTAACCTTTGAGATGGGTGTAAAACTGATTACTGTCCAGTTTTTCACATAGGCCAGTGTATTTTTTGGAGGCTGAAAGTACTTCGTTGGCTAGGAGAAAGGCAGGAAATTTTTCTTTGGCAGGTTGATTTTTTTTATTATTTTTTTTTAAATTAGCAGATGTTTGAAGCTGCTCCAAGCTTTGGAATGTTGAATAAATCCCAGTGGAGATAGATTAGTGGCAGAAAGCAGGTGAGGTGGTCAAAGGTGGATGTAAATACAATTTATCAGATGACTCTGCAATTTGTCACAATGGTATCACCACTGCACATGTGGCATATATAAACGCTTTGGCAACAAAGAATGAGCATCAGTCCTTTAGTCAGTGTAGTTAAAGATGAATTGTACAGCAAACCAGCAATGTGCTACCAGTGAAGCAAATAAGAAAAAATGTAGACAAAATTACTCCTTAGTTCACAAAAAAATCTGCACTGTGCATCCTTGCACTGAGAAAGGAAGTAGAAAAGGGTTCTATGAAAACAAACCAACAAAACACAAACAAAAAACAACCACCCTCCTCTTCCATAGCTGGAAAACTAATTTAGGCAAATACTTTAGGCAAATATCTTTCATGCCAAATGCTAGGTATAATTCTTCAGTCCTCTTTTCTATAAATACTCAGTGAAATATATGAGCAATTTAACTATTTAAAAAAAAAAAAAAAGGATGACAAGATCCCTCCCACACCCAATACTGAGAAAAGTGAGCCTCCACATGAAGGTCTTCCTGGAAAGTGAATAAATTAAATTTATCAGAACTGGCTAGGAGACACCGAAGTGTGTCTCTTCCTTACCTTAATTACTCTGATTTAATGTTACAGCCCTAACACCACTTTATTCATGTATACAAATAAAACCATATGATGCTGTACATATGAAGTTGTGATAAAATGCTATAGCATCAATATGCTAATGCAGTTACAGTTGGAAGTTTCCCTTCAAAGAGAACATCAGCAGCAAGCTGTGCATGCAAACATACCTGGAGCCCTGGCTCCAGGCTGGGCTCAATTGTAGGAGGAAGCTGAACATATATCACAATTTGGAAAAACTAATTTCAGGATTGGTGACAAATTTGACTACTGTGAGGAAACTAAAGTATGCAGCTGAGTATACAAAGGCATAGACAGAAAAGAATATCCATATATATCTGAATGTGTTGGAGCTGTTATTGTATCCGAGTTTCCTACGTTAGGGAGCCTTCTGTTTTGGGTTGGTTTGCTTTTTAATTCAGACAGTCTACCTAGAAGTGCAGTCTTGGCTTTGCTATGATTTTGCATTTATGGCTTAAAATATAATGGAGTTACTTTATTATTTATAAGATTCTTCTTCCATGTGACAAACAAGAAATGCATATGCAAAAGGAATGCTACATTATATTGTTCTACCTTTAAGAAAAAAAAAAAAAAAAAGGAACAGAAATAGGAAAATAGGAAACTGTGAAAGCACCACTATTATGTCCTGATGAGCTATACAGGTCAAGGTATTTCACAATTAGATCTCCAGGACATGACTTAGAACTTTGAACAGGAAGGCATCTCATGAAGAAGTAAACCAGTAAAGGTGTTCACACTGTATGCTTGTTCTGTAAGCTGTTCTTACAGTGCTCCAGACAGGACTTAAGAACTCCAAGGATTTGAGAAAGATACTATTGAAAGAGGTACTATATGAGGTCTCAACTTATAAACATTTATAAACCGGAAAATACTAAAATGGAAAATGTCTTACAAAGTAGGTTTGATTCTGTTTTAACTGACTGTTTTCCTGTCCAGCAACTGCAGATGTCTTCAAGGTCCTCTTCGATAAGCAAACAAAATAAAATCTTAATTCAACTCTGAATTACACCCATCTCTTTCTCCATTGATCAGTATCAGAATTTAATTGTCTTTGTCCGTTTGAGAAAAGGTTCCCCCCAGGCTTCAGAATGAATTATCTTGCTTTTATTTCTGTCATTAGAATCATAGAATACCCTGAGTTGGAAGGGACTCACAAATATCATCTTTCTCCTCACACATGCATCTCTTTTGCTTGCCCTGCTGTTTGTTAGTACTTGCACATCTTATAACTTTCCACACCCAGTTTTCCCAAAAATAATAAAATACTCTTCTAGCAGTCTGAAAAATGTGTGTAAGAGCAGCTCATTGTCACTGCAACAAACTAAAATCATTTCTATGACACCTGAAATCAGTTTGTTTATTATATTGCCAGACAAGACAGGACCTAGCGATATAATATTCAAAACTGAAAAAGAAAAATGTATCATGAGTAAGGAAGGTAAACATTATATGAATAGATATTGAAAATAAAATATTAAGCAGTGATGCTCTAAACTAGGAGCAGTAGTTCATCGCTCTTAAAAGTCCAAGAAAGACAACATGGATAGTTACTGTATATTCTTAATGAATTTACCCTATCATTTAGCAAGGCCCACATTTTTGGTGATGAAAAACACATCATGATGCCTAGACTCAAGTCATACTAAAACACAGAGTTCTTTGCTTTTCAAAAATTCTGGCAAAGTCTTCTTAATGGGAAGCTTTTCAGAAATGTCCTTCCTGAAGGAAAGACCTGAAATTAACACAATAAAAGGAATGGTAAAGCCAGAACAGTCTAGAAGGCCAGGCAAATAATTACAAGGAAAGAGGTGAGAAGCAAGTCTTGTTGCAGAAAAAGCTAATGTATAGCATTGTTTTATACCATAGCCTACTTAAGGATGTGGTACAATGTGAAGAAATGTAGGTTATGCTAAAAACAAGTTATATACTTCTGAAGACCAGTATGAATTGTGTGACATCATTGCTTATTTCAGCTCCTGTGCAAACATGAACATATATGGCATGAAGCTGAGTGAGGCTGAGGATATCTACTATAACCTACAAAAAAAGAAAAGAAAAAAAAAAAAGCTACTGTGATGTACTTCTGCAACAGCAAGGATTACAGCAGTTAGTCTAATTATTGTTTTCACTGCAACTTAATAAACCTACCTCCTGAATGTAGTAACAATGCTCATAAATAAACCCCCCAAAATTTTATTATTAAACACAATTTAATACACATTAAACACAACTACTATAACCACATGTGTTTATAAATATATCTGAAATATCCTGTAAACCACTGATGACTCTGCCCACACATTTCTTTGTGAAGATTAATGGTGAGAAAAGCTCTATTAATACCATACATGTACATTATGTGTTTTTTTTTCATTTAAGTGAATTCTGGATTTCTTTCCTGAAAACAAGAGTAAATCATGCAATTTAGTAATTCATGCAAAGAGAGACAAAGAATACTAATAAAATTCATTCATTAAAAATTACTTCAATATTGCTTTTACAACTTTTCTATTAAAAAAAAAAAAAAGCATTTACAGCACAGCAATGAAGTAGATTTTCCTCATAGTATGTGGTTCTTGTGAATATTTTGAACACTCTTCCTTTCATCCTGACCTTTTTTAATCATTATGTCTTTAAAACCAAAAGTTAGTTTATTGGAAGGCCAAATTAAATTACCTTTTCATCACTGAATGTTGGCACGTGATATAAGTTGTGCTTCATTCAAGTTCTCAGTCCAACTGTGTACTTTTGCTATTTTCATTATGCTAGTACCTATACGCTACAGTAAAAATTAAACAAACAACAACAAAATCTAGAGATCCTAGTGAGAAATAGCCTACAGATACAGCAGGAGCTTACAATTTCAGTAACCAGTTCAGGCAACCACTTGCCATGGTTTGACCTACTTGGAGTGCTGACTGGGGTCAAGGAGTGAATGGAAATAGAAATTACAGAAACACAACTAGGTCAGTAGTAGAGTGCTGGTGATGTTTCCATTGAAAAGGTACTGCATGCTGACAAATATCTTGCTTTGGAAAAGGACATAATTGGATTAACACATATAAAAAGAAGTTAAAGGCAGTAGGCAGACACGTCATATATGTCTTGACAGAGGAAAAGAGATTTCATACATACTGTCAGCTATAGGAATACTCATGGGATAATTACACAAATGGAGAGAAAAGGTAATACGATATTTTTTCACTATTTCTATGTTCCATCACCATGTTCTCACTCATGCAATATATACAGTATGGTGCATGACACATAGCATAGTCAATAGCCTCTGATCTGGGAGCAGTTTCATAGAAGTAGGGCTGCACCAACCCAAAACTAATTTAGGACTGAGCCAGTTTAGGTCCAGAGCTGTACCAGTGCAGAGCTCTTCCTCATCTCTAGGTCATCTGCCTTTACATCTGCTGTTATGGTCACCAAAATTTTATTTCATCGCTCCGCTGAACCCTCATTGCACATTCCTATGGCTTAATTTGCCTGTTTCCTGTGGCTTCACACTGGGGTTATTTCAGTCCTTACCCTAGGTAATTAAGAGCTGATTAGATATCAAAACATGATTATTTCTGGCAGCAAAAAAGGGTCCACATATAGCTGAACTGTTTTCAGGGAAGTGAGCTGTCTCAAATCTTGAGGCCAGTGTCCCAAATCTGCATTTACTACTATTCTATAAACTCCTGCTATGACAATTTATGTTCAAGTAATTTACAGATGGAATAAGTTAAAAAAAAGGTAGTATTTCCTTACTTTAAAATTATAGGAATCCAGAAAAGTATAATAACTATAAATAGAGGAAAACAGTTATTCAAAGTATGGATACATGTAAGGAAGTTCCTTTGAACCAACACAGATGTCTATTTGTGAGCTAATTGATAAGACTCTCTGCACGGTCAGAGAAACAAGGACTGTTTTGCATGGTTTGAATCACCCAAACAAAGCTGCCTAACACAGGTCAGATGAAGCATACCCTACATAGACTTACTTGTACCTAAGGCATATAGACAGAGCCCAGAATGACTAACACAAATATAGGTGTCTAAAATCACCTGGGATTAATTTGCTTGCATGCTGCATATGGTATTTGCACCTGCATACATGCTCTTATAATACACCCTCTCTGACATTTAGGTATACAAATGGGTCTACGTGTATGAAAATTTTGCAGAGGACAAACAAAATTCTGGTTTGAGACAGTACATTCAAATCTCAGGACCCAAATCTTTTAAGAAATCTTGGAAGATCACAGTTTCTGACAGTAGGCTAATCAAGCATGTCAGTAAAGAAGGTGAAGTCTATTCTCACCTGATCAGCTAATCAAAAGCAACTGGCTGCAGTTTATGTACCTGCCCGACAGGAAACTTGCACTGGAAATGGTAAAGATTGAGAAAACACATCCTCCTTTTCTCTTCTCAACCTCAGGACCTACTGCTATAAGAAGTGAATTCCCTGAGTGTAAAGGATTATTAATACTGTGTGATGAATATTTATATAGTGTGACAAATATCAAGATTGCTTTTTCCTTTGTCATTTCAACAGCCAGTCTCCTCAGGACTCGCTAATTGAGGAATGATAATATTGTCATTAAGGACTGATTTTCAAACCAAAGCTGGCTACTTACTGGAGATGATTCAATGAAGTTGCAATTGCACTCTGCCTTTAATCCCCATGTTGTTTGGATACACACACACAATACTGCTTGGAAACACTTTGCTTCATCTAATAGATACAGACCTTACAACACAGCAAATTTGTTACTCAGTGGTTGCTTTTTAATAGTACATAAAAGTGCACATTACCTTTAATAGGTGTCTTTTAGAATCACTGATAAATACAGATTAAGATCAATTTATTTGCATATTAAAGTCTCTGAATATTTATTGAAAGTAAAGTGTATGCCTAGAAACAATTAGCTAAACACTAAAAATGTTTTACTGGCTTAGGTAAATGTTTTAGAATGATTTACTGATTTAAACTGACATTTTAGAGCAACAAAAGAAAATCATATTATTTTGAGGAACTTGCAAAGATTTTAGCTTATTTTTTACATTCTGCAAACAGACAATATTTAATCTGTTTAAAATTAAACTCAAAAGATCAGATAGGCTTTTGAAGGGCTCAGACACTGCAAGTAGTTTAACATTGTATTTGCAAGAGATACAGCCAGTTTAACCACAGAGATATCATTTAGTCTATAACTTAAACAAGCATTGATAAAGTTTTTTATAAAACGATGCTATCAGCAAAACAAACACAGTATTTTGTATTACTTCAAAGCTTATTTATAATGTGTTTAGAAATATTCAGTGGAAACAGGAAAATAATGTCTTGATTTTCTAAACTTTACAACATCTGCTTTTACTTACTTGCAGCATTGTAAAGTTCTCTAGATTTCAAATGGGTAACTTTTTTCTTTTGTCTGGTCCGAAATTTGGAAGTGTTCACATTATTTTTTAACCCAAACAATTTTTCATTTTTCACTTATGAATACAGCCATATGAATATCTCCACAGCTTTCTAACAGTGGTAAGTACTAGTTAACATAATTCATATTTTAAATAAGCACATTAGAGACTTGCTAGAAATTATCCTTCCTCAGTTGACTAAAATTCTTCCATGATTTCCCTATGCATGTATATAACATTAACTCTTTTTAATCAGATTTCATACTGTATATTCATACTACTGCCTCTCAACTGGGTGTAACCTACAGTAATTTCCCTGGAGAAGACTTTCTTTTCTACAAATGCTGTTCTCTTCACTGTCCTGGTTTGGGGGAAATGGCTACAACCTGCTACAACAAAAGGGCTTCTCCTTTAAAATTTTCTACATATAAAAGAAAGGACTCAGCCTGTCATCCTAGGACATTAAGATGTAACAAGTGCCTCTGTATCACTTTAGCAGTTTACTGAACTGTATGAAAATGTACTCTTGCATATATCTTTATTGGTTCTCGTCCATATAAAAAAATCAAAGTTGTTTGCCATTTAGAGAAGTCATTTCCGAAGCCTTCAAGTAGATCACATGCTCTTCGATAAATACATGGTAAGAGCATAAGAAACTTCCTCTGCAGGCTAAGATCACAGGTAGGGAAGCAGGAGTAGTCCTGCTCATGAGTCACTTTCTGTCTGCACAGCAACTAACATACCAAGCACCTAGTAGGGAGCATTTGATGCTACAGAGTACCTTGGTCTCCCGATCAACCAAATCAGGCTGATCAGCTATTGCGTGGTCTGGCTCCCATCTGGCCTCATGCTCAGGTTTCCCTCCCATCAATCAATAGCACCTGGGGGGACAGCAGGAAGGAGAAGGGAACTGGTAGAAAGCTGGGTCTCGGGCCACTGTAGGGATACGAGGCTGCAGGGTGAGGCAGAAAGCTTAGTTCATGCTCGAGTTTTGCTGCAATATGAGATGAGGTCAGAGTCGGACATGCCCAGACCCCAGAGGCTGGAAATGCTTCCAGGTCTACTAGCTTAAACACGGCTTCTGTGTGCCTGACAAGCAAAGGCAGTGAGGACAGAAAGATTTCCTGTATAGTCCCTGAATAAACAAAAGGATGTTTGTTGCCATGCTGTAAACAGCTGCGTAGCAATGATGTTTTTCTTCTTTCTAATTCCACCACAACAAGAAAATTTTTAGTTTAATACTTCCTCCTAACTTTCCGCCAGTGTTTTTCATCCCTCTGTATGGAATAGCCACTGGGTTGTGGAGGTTGTAACTGGCAGCAGGGCACATGCTCAGATGTAGATTTCACAATGTATTTGTTACAGCTGAGAGGAGGTGGAGCTGGTCTGGCCAGCTCAGGCTGAGCTCTCGTGTACTGGGTGATTTCATACCAAATTAAGACCTGCACCCCAAATTTTCCTGTTCAATCAATTTTCAAAGCTTGACAGGTGCACTGGATTCCTCAACCAAACTTTTGAAACATTTGGATTTCTAAATGAATTTTTAGCATTTTAAAAGTTATTTTTAAAAGCATTTCCTTAGCTATTGCCGTGTAGTAGTAGATTTAGCAATATCTGTGCAAACTTCTAAGCTGAATTTTTACATATACCTGTATCAATGGGTACACATTAGGTATACATACACACAGTGGGTATACATGTGCAATGTATGCAATGGGTTTACCCATACCAATTTCTGGTTCCCGGTTTACCAGGTTGCAATGGCAGCAGGTTACCCGAACACCAGAGATTTTCAAAAGAACCCTCCTGCCAAGGAATCACTTGCACAATGGTTTGAGAGCCAGAGTCACACAGAAATTTACATTCAGATCCCCAGGATGCAATTAGGAGGCCTGCTCCCTTTTGGATACTCAAATACTGTTCACTTCAGTGATTTTTAGGGGAGTCTCTGGCCCCAATTAAGGAAGATACGGGCAAGAGAAGTCAACGTTTAGATTCTCAGAAATGCTTCATACTTTCTGCCTGAAACATCTGACAAGACACATTAGAATCTACACTTTAATATGTTGCAGGCTTTGTGGGCAGATGAAGTCTGTTTCTATGCTGCATCCTCTAAATGTGATGCTCCAGCATCCCCTACCACCCATCTATGAACTTCAGTTCTACATCAGCTTAAAATCTTTTCGGCAAAGACTAAAACTACTTTCTCTTTTAGTAAAGAGAAAGTAGATCCTCAGGACTGCTAATGCTTGAGGCACTTCTCCAAAAGCAGAAAGGTGTGGAATTCATTTCCAGATCCAGTAGTTTTAGCATTTTTGATACATGTTATAACAAACACCTATTAAAACAGGAACTGGAATCCATGGCTCTTGCCAACACCAGTGTGCCTCAGTTATGAGGCAGAAAAAAACATATTTATTCTCTTTGGCCATAGATGAGCTGTTTGAAGCTGTTCCACAGAATTAGGGGGTGCCTCATTCCTCAATAGGAGCAAAAGATATAAATCTCATCCTCTGCATTTTCCACTAGAGTGTTCCTTATTCTGCTTATTGGGAATAAAAGTACCTGATTCAAAAATGTGGATCCTGCTGCCAGAGTATAGCACCAGCTTACTTTGTGGATATGGGCCCTTCTTTGTTGATCAGTTATAGGGCAGATACTGTCAGATATTTGAAGAATGAGAGTGCTGCAGAATTCTGCAACTACAGATGAGGTACTTGTTCAAACCAGAGGGGGCAGAAGAAATCTTTTGAATGAGAAGTTGATATTGCTAAGCCTGGTAAAGTATCCCTATCAAGGACATTGATAGCACGAGACCTCTTCTCTCTACCTCAGTATTTATAAGGCTGTGTGTTTGATGAAGATCCCAGTTCATTTCAACCCTGTGGTGCCCAATGGGATTTGTGGTCCTCATATATGTGAGATCATTACCTTTGATACCTTTTGCAGGGTGTCAAAAGATTCAGGGGAAACTTAAAGCAGAGAAAACAGATCATTGACACTGAGATTTGCATTTAGCACATTTTGCCTATTCTATACCACAGGTGTTGCTTGAGACAGCCCTGATCCTACAGTTTTAGGTCTGACTCAATATGTGACTCAATATGTGACTCAATACTAACTAGCCAGGACAGCAGTGACTTTTAAAGAGTGGCCCCTCTGTGATATAATTAATCAGCCTTCTTGTTCTTCAAATAAGTCACAGGTGTGGACCTAAGCAGGTAGGAACATAATGTAAAAGGCTGAAGGAAGGGAGATAGCTTTTTTTTTCAGGAACATAAACGAGCAAGTTCTAAGCTTCAGCAAGGCTGATGGAGGCAGCTCAAAACTGCTAATGTTTCATTTTACAAAGAGGCCTCCTGGTGCCATGCATTGGTCTGGGGCACTCAAGCTACAGCTGCCACTAAAGATTTCTCAACCCCATACTCAGCTGACCCCTGCAAAGAGCCCACCTACACTTTCCCTCACTTACTTGCCTGTATGAACCACTCACTACATTGGTTCATGTGGAGAACAGAAGAAACAATGAGGGAGGAGGGTGTTCAAAACAGTCTAGCATCTGACAGAACACGTGGAGACAAAAGCAGAAGAGGAGGGGTGGTAGGTAGAGAGTAGGATGTACAGTACAGTTTCTCAGCTTTGAAAAACTACTTTCAGTTCATTAAAGTACAGTCTGATCAACCACAAGAAACTTGTCTACCAGCCAACTTATGGAACATACCCTTTAAGAACTCCCTGATCCTTTAGATGGACCTCGAGAAATGTTTTAGGATAGAAATAGAACAATATGCATATCTTATGGCCCATCCAAAGAAGTCTTTTTTTCCGCCCTTAATCATTGTCCCATTCTGAGTGGCAGTACCAATGCTGACACAGCCACAGAGTACAGCAGCAGCTGAAGAACCCAGAAAGCAAACAAACCTAGGAAGTCTGACTTGCAATCTTCTGCATTTATTATTAGACAAATCTCCTTAGTCAAATAAGCCACATAAATGAATGTAAATAAATTGTGTCTTCCTCCTCATTTGTTTATTCATTATGTATAAGGAAGGGGATACCTTCCTCACCAGCTACTTCGGGCTAGTCAAGTTCAGTAAAGAACAACCTGATAGTCCTTTTGTGAAGAAAATAAAACTCCTTAAACAGCAAAAACTTTTCCTTTTGTGTTATTGTGCTTACTTGTAAAAAACATATATTGGATTTTTACTCAAAACAAGCATTGAATAAGCAATGATCATTTGTTTTCCTTTGCCTGAGTCTGATGACTGTATAAACCTTGCCTGTCTTTTACTGGCATCACAACCACAACAACATTATTCATTCAAGCAAAAGTTTGTATTTGAAGTCTCTCTCAAGATGGAAATGAAAAGCTTAAATCATGGATAAATACTCTTCTGCCAAATCTATTGCTCCCCACTCCCTGCTACCCCTAGGCAAGGGTAAAAGATGAAGTTAATTTTTAAAATTAAACAAACAAAATATTTGGTCACGTAGTTTCATTTTCTTCTGGCATTGATATCTTGTGGGTACTATACCAAGCCATGAAAAATAAATAAAAGGGAGCTGAACATTTCAAACACTGTCAGTGAACTTTTTTCCAGTTCAGTGAGGTTAATAGGTCTTTTAATCCACAAATTCATAAGAATAGGATTATATGTTGTTAATATGTTCTTTATATACTCATAGAAGTCTTCCTACCAGAAACAGAAATTAGTTCCTCATGATAGAGTCAAGACTACTTGTAATTAACAAAAAAGTCACATTCAAGCAGACTTCAGACAGCAACAGCTAATTACGGCAACCAGAATAGACAAGCAAAAGAGCTGTGAGCTTGCAAACCCTTGAAAAAATGATTAGACTTGAGTATGTCAGTTGGTCCAGAGAATCTGTTCAAGCAAGTTGAAAACATGCTAAAGTAATTTACAGGACTGGGAATAAATTAATCATTTCATGTTGGGATCAACCCAAATAAATTTCAGATCCTTCACAAACTTCTTGCATTTCAGGAAAAAAATAAAAGAAAAAAAAAAAAAAAAGGACACATTACATTACTCTGTCAACTTACTCTGCAGACCCAAACAATCTGGAATTTCAGTGGTGTTTCTTACTCTACATTTACATTTACAATGCCTTGTAAGAAATAATATATTACACTGTATCCACCCCTCAACTAAAACCAAACCAATCCATACCAAAACAAACAAACAAAAAAATCAGGAGTTTACAAATAAATGTCTGCCATTTCTGTTGATTTTTTTTTAGGGTAGCAAACTTGATATGCAGTGCCCTATTAAAAAAATCAAGGCAGTAAACAATGGGAAACCGAAAAGCAGAAAGTTCTCTATGAATTGCCCTTCTAGCTTTGTGAACCCAAAGGAAGAATTTAACCTGCTGCATGTTCTAATTCTTTCTTCATGTTAAGAGAGGCACTGCTCAGTGTAGCAAGATATGGTTCTCCTTTGCACAGCTATTTGTAGAGAAAATGTTTTATTAAAGGAACCTTCACAAAGTGACAGCATCAGCACGCACAACTTCCATTTCTTCTGTATGCTTTTCTAAATGTCAAATCAAAATGTGGCAATGGGATTAAATATACTGGTAACCATAGTTGTATTATAAGTGCCTTATAAATCACGTTATAGTTAATTAATCTAATTAACAGTCCTATGTCCCAGATACATTACAGGAAAAGACCAAATCAATCCAACCTTGAAGAAAGCACTAATATGTCTCAGACACCAATCCTGGATTTGCTGAGCATTCATTGAATATCGACCTGCTGTGAAAATATTACTATACCTGCTGTTTTATGGGGCTGGATTTTGCTTGCTTTTTCCCCCCCTTTAAAAAACAAAACAAAACAAAACATAAAAAATCAACAACAACAAAATTCAGGAACACAGAAGTTAATGTTATACACTAAAGATACTTCACTAGTGGCTTAGTATTTCAAAGATAGCTAATTAAACTGATTAGATGAACCTTTTGTAAGTTTTAAGGGTGATAATCTACAATTTTTCTGCTATATCCAAATAACATAACTTTCATCTGTACAAATTAAAGCACTGATATGCAAATAAAACCACACTAAGTCCCTTGGAACTTGGCTGAAAAGTCTCACATTTTCAGAAGGTAAATAAAGAGCATGTTGAAGCAGAGCAGAGTTTCTAATGAGTTAATGTAAAAAAACCTCATGCAAAAGCAATCCGCATCAAAGCTAGCAGGCTATACCCTGACAGTCATCCATCAAACCAAAAGTCCCCTTAGTAAATGCCAATTATAGGGCAAATATGCACAAACGCGGATAGCATAAGCCATGGGATCATTTCCTTCCAAGAAAATTAGTGACCAACAAAACACCCGTGCAGTGTAAACTACCAGCCTGCCCTACAGCAACACTCACTCCTGACCGGAATACTAACTACTATTATTATTTCACTCCTTTTTATTTCATTTCATTTTATTTTGTACTTTGCAAGAGTTCAGAACCACACAGAATTTTGTTTGGGGTTATACAAATTCCTTCACAATTTGTATAGAAGTCTAACATAACTTTTTAAAAGCCATGACATGCCTATAATGTATACAGAGTCTCTGACTTCCGCCGTAAGCGAGCCTTTTTCCTAACTTAATCATACTCAAATTTCACCCCTTTTAAAGATCCTGATTCAAAAATGTTCACTCATTCTCCACAGTCCACAAATTTATACCATCTCTTCCTGTGGTATTATATGTGCATAAATTAAAAAAGAATGGTCTTGTATAAGGCCTAAAAAGTTAACATTCCAGGTCCCCACCCCCCAAATCTAAGCTCAATTTATCAAGGAATAAAATACAAAATATACATTCTTATAAAATTATCCTTCTGCATATGGACAGGATGTTTTGAATTTGAGCAGTTACGTTCCCCAAACCTAAAACAAAGGGAAACACAACATGCTATGTAAAGTCAAGCGAATAATATTAAAAAGTTCTCCACTGTTGCATTTGCCATATATCTGATTCATTTCAGCCCCTTCTGCTAACACCGCCTGCAATCACACCTGACCAACACTTTTGTTTGTTCTCCCAAGCGCAGTTTTTAGATTTATTGTATCCGATACACAGTATACTGAAAAGCAGCACATTTTCTCATAAAGAGTGTCAGAGGTCCATACCTCAAGGTAGCAGTTAAAGTCTAAGACAAAAACATTATGCTAATAAGCCAAAGCAGGTTTTCAAGAAGAAAACCTTAATACTAGTATCATGACAGAGAGAATTAATTCCTTGGATGAAAACACTCACATTTGCTATATTTATACAATCGGATTAGAAAATGCAGCGTTAGTCCTAGTTTGATGTCTTACCTAATTGACCTCTAAAGTGACATCTTCCATCGTACAGGCTGGCCCGTGCTATATTCATTTATTTCCATCTTACCTAAAATTATGATGAATGGTCTGAGCTCCATTCAATTATTGAAAATGTGCAAAGAAACAGAAACAATGAAACTGGCAAAGTGCTCTGCATTCTTAGGAACAATTTAGGCTAATTAGCATCAACTTCTCCCCCATTCATCATACCCCTTTAGAAATATAAACAAACTGTCAGCTCTAACCTAACAAACAGATCACTGAGCTACTTAACACAAATTATTCTTACATGAAAAGCTCCTTCTCAGGCAATATTCTCCTCTAGGGCATCTGGGAAGCTGAGCTATTAAAATTGAAGACATATGTTTCAGTCAAACTTAACTCCCAGATTGCAGTGATCGCTGTTGTGACAGTTTTCCGTCAGCATACTGCTGCTGGCGATGTACTGCAGATTTAAACAAAGCGATGCAACAATAGACTTCAACGATGCATGTTCAGTTACCGCACTATCAATACCAACCAATTAGTGTCCCACACCTAAAAGGGGAGTTATTAAAATTATCGTTTAGGTACAGCTCAAATCTCGGGTTTCATTTCAGAATTACAAGTTCGGCATCTTCCAGCTAAGGGGCAGCAGCTCGGACAGCGCCAGCTCCCAGAGTCGCTTCCCAGGTCAGATGGAGCTGAAGGGGAGGCAGTGCTCTGACAGGGCCACGGAGGGAGCACCACTGCGCTGCCACTCCTGTGCTCTGCTCGCACTTTTCCCAAGGTGCCACAAGTAAAAGGACACCTCTTTCAGCCCAGGAGGACAGGGAGATAGACCAAGAGGAGTTCTTCCTTAGCGCAGCTGGCACTGTGTTACTTTGAAAGCCAAAACGATGATGAAACACATTCTTTCGCCTGTTCTCCAAAATGCAGAAAGATCTAAATTTGTCCCCCACCCCTACCTAAGCTAAGACATTTTTCTTCACTTCAGTTATATAGTTCACTATCTGATGAAAGGAAAAAATAAACACTGTTCTTGACCTTCCTGCCTCATAGGTATTTGAGATGTTCTGCGTAAGCAAGCATAAGCCTTTTCCAGCAAAAAAAATGCAAAATCAGAGAACATCCTATGCTGCTTTCTTGAAACATGCATGCTCGCAAATATAGACTGGAAGCTCCAACGATATCTGAAACAATCAGCGGTGAGGAGCTATTTCCTAACTGGAATGGGTTTTTCATTTTGAACTTAAAAATAAAAATAAATAAATAAATCCTATTTATTGCCTTGGTTCCCTTAAAACAGCAAAATACAAAACTGGAGTTTTGTGAATTAAAAGGGGCAGACTTTCCTGTCACTTCTCAATTGATTTCCCCTCATTTCTCTGCTTTTCTATTTCTTCCTGTCTCTAATTTTGTCGTCTGAATCACTTGTAGTACATCATAGCTCTTTTTATTTTTTTTTAATCTTCTTCTTCACTGTTTCCTTCTTCTGAGGAAAGTCATGTAATCAATCAACAGCAGCATTGTGACCAATGTGCATAAAAAGTGTAGCTGGAATTTAATTTTTTTTCACTTTTGGGTGAGAGGAGGAAGAAGCATCTTCCTTTGATGTCATGATTTGGCTGTCATTACAAGGTTCACATAGAATTGTTTTTTCTGCTTGGATATAGAACTTGCTAGGCCCGGGGGCACATGATGAGAATGAGAACAACTTCAGATATGAGGTCCCCAAACACCTTCATGGTGATAAACTTCATCTTACCACCAGAGATACACTTTGTGAATTGACACAAACATCAAGATTATATTCTTGCTTCCAAAGAAAAGAATCTTGCATCAATGAAAATAAAATATGACAGCCACCTCAAAAAGTGTTTTACACTTTGGTGCTGTCCAGAAAGCCCAATCCAAGAAACCTTATGGCAACAGATCGGTGAGATTTGCAAATGAGCACCAAGGCAAAGGCTCCTTTCTGCCTGTCTGAAATGACACCACAGCTATGGGCCTGACAGGCTCATGTAGTTCATATATATCAAGAGAGAATGAAAAGGGATTTACAGTCAGAAGGCTTCAAACTTATTCCAGATGTCATGAATGTGAATTCATACATCAGAGTAGTAAATCAAGATTTTAAGCTGGACAGAAACACTTGAGGCCTGAAATAAAAAATAATAAAAGCGACAGCATGGAAACAGCACTTGAACTCACATTTGTAGATAAGACTGCTCAAAAGCTAGGTGCAGAAGTAAGGAACAAACAGAATAAAAAAAAAAAAAAAAAAGTAGCAGAAGAGAGTCATGAGAATTTCAGAGGGTTTAAGCGAAGGAGGAAGAAACTACAACTTCTTTTGGTTACTTTTTTAGAACACACACACGCACATATATATATATATAAATCTGATGGGTGACCCTACAGAAGCCAGGAAGATGTAAGATTTCAAGAAGACAAGGTTAAGCTCTGACAAGCTGAGAAGGAGGATGAAGTAAAGCTTCAGCAACATCACTAGGAGCAGAATATTAGATTTGGTCTAGAGGAACAGAAAGTGTTTTAAGACAGAACCAGGCAAAAGGTGAACCATTCTAAACTGTTCTTCAGAAAAGACTCTTTGACAGCTACCCAGCACCTGAGTTACTTGTATCTCATCAAATATATTGACCTGGGAAAGAGTATGTTCTTAAAAATTCTGACCTGTAAGTTATGATACCAAAATACAGTGAAATAGAAACCTTGGGATTGTACCTTCTGCACCTTTCTGGGTTTACTTCCAAAGAAATAAAGAACACAAAGAAAAAAGAAAAACATGAATAAATTTGCTCTAGAAACATGGGCATGAAATTGGAGTCACAAAGAGACAGAGCAGCACTTAACCCTTCCCAGGTATTAGAGCAGAAACTGGAGGTATGCCACAAATGCAGCAAAGAAAATGTCACTTAAAGATTAAGTAACTTTCCTTGTGCTATGAAAAAGTATTCTCTAAATTGTGTGTTATTCTATACAGGACTATCCCAAAGGGGGTCACCAGCAGAATATTTTGATTACTGAAAAGAACATAAGGGATATAGTATGCTACCTAAATGCCAAGGTGCACAGTCCAGTTCACCTATTTAATAGATGACAATCCATGTAATGTATGTAAATACATCTAATGTATATGAAAACACTGATTTCATCTTCACAGCTTAATTGCTGTCTCAACAGCTACAAAATTGTCCTTATTTTTAAGAAGCTAAAGGCATGTGTACTTGAATGCTGTAGAGCCAAATAAAATAAATATTAGATCATATACCTGGAAACTACTTCAAAACTGGCACTGGGTTTTCAATGAGCTCTTCTGAAGAACAGAGAAACTTGGACATGGTAGTTCTTACCTTTATGTTACAAAGATCAAACATGCAATGTTCCAGAATTTGTTTCTTATTTACACTGAGTTGCTCTGACATGGCTGTTACTTCCATTTTTCCTACATTTTCAAGTGTTTTCTGTTGGTTCAAAAATTGTTTTCTTCCTGGTTGCAGTGCCTTTTTAAGGCACAGCATCAAGTAATAGAAGCAGACAGGAAATAAGCGTTGCTGCTCTCCAGAGGATGATTAAGCAAGTCTGCACAAGTTCCCTGAAGTTCCCACAAACAGGCTCTTATGTAACAACATATGTTTTCAAAGATATTTTCTCTGAGCAGTGAAGAGACTTCATGGGAAAAATATAGACTAGCTTTACGATAAACACTGCTGAACATGAAATAACTAAAAAGTCACCATGAATGAAGTAAATTATTAGATGCTTAAAATAGCAACGGATTCTCATTTACATTCCTCAAAATTAACCTTGTTCAATAAAATGCCCAGATCTTGTAGTTCTTATGCAAAGAAGGCATCTTCCATGTTTCTTTGAACACCATCTGTAATGCTCTGGGATCAGTCCAGATGAAGGTATCAATGCAAATAAACCAACTAGCTTCAATAGGTTGCTTTTGTGCAGAAACCAGAATCTGTCCATCTCCTCTCAGTCTATTCTCAGAGCAGAATTTATTTTAATTTTAGACGACTGAAAAACACATATATTGTAGAACACTAAGATTTCCTGTCTTGCTCTCTACTAATCTCAAACATTATTCTGAATAATTTTATTAAAAGAATTAAAAACCTATAGAAAAGATTATTTAGATTCTTGGGGGGAAAATATTTGACTAATTAGCATTAGACATGAGGATAAGATATAATATCCTTTATATAAGATATAATATCCTTTGCTTTTCCTACCCATAAATAAACTGATTTTGGAAGACAAACATTGAAAAAGACAAGTGAACGTAAACAACACAGCATATGTATTAAGTTTTCAGGTTACTTTCATTTCTCTTATTTTCATCAGCTTTGTACAAAGATTTGATATTGCAAATGTAGAAAAGACAGGCCAACTAAATATGCCAGAGTTAACTACTCCCTCACAGATCAGACCCCCATTGTGCACTCCAGCAGAACATCTTGCATGCTCTGGAAGTCTGCTAGCAGTAAGTCTGATTTCTATGAACCATACCATGCATTTTATTTTCACATTATGCAGGCAGGGGCTTAGCATTCTGTGTATTAAAAACATTGCCAGATGCACACAGCTTATTGCACACAGCTTATCCTGTTGTTCCTAAAATCTGCAATTGAGTATTTCACATGAAAGGAACATCTATTCACAAAAGAAGAAGACTAGATGAACTGGATCCTTGACTTCCTAACTACTCTCTGATATTGTTACCATAAACTGTTTTTTAAAGATTTTTTTTTGGTTTTAACTGTTAAAGACACAGAGGAGGCATATAACACAGGGGTTTCCCAGAAAGAGCAGAAACAGAAACAAAGATGAGATGTTTTCTGCCTTACAAAAGCTATGTGGCCCTACTAAGTTCACTTTCTCTCTTGTCTTTCTCATAATGGCACCAAAGTGAGAAACCATACTACAGTTAAAAATAAAATAAAATAAAATAAAAAAATTGCCATCTTCTCATGACCATGTGCTAAGCCTTTTCAGTATTCAGCAAATAGACTTCTTACAACTCACTATTCCCACTTAGCTGGTGCTTTTTTCCCAGCTGGTGCTGGGAATTCACTCTGTGGGGTTGTTCAGTCATAGAAACAAGAGCTAGGAACGACCTTACAGGCCATTTTCTTGGCCAAACAGGATCGTTTTTTCTAGCATATTTGCTAATGAGCTGTTCCAGGACCCAGGTGATGAGACATTTACCACCTCCTTATTTCACAGCCTGTAGATCTCACTGCTTGATAGCCATTCTTTCAACCACCATGTTTCTTTTTTCAACTCTTCTTCCTGTACTATGTGCTGATTTTACTCCACAATCTATTATAACTAAGTACAAACCATGGCCAATCATGATGAGGATTATCCGAGCAACAGAAATTGCAGGGGTGGTAGGGGGAAGAAAAGAACCCTAGAACAGTCCTGGTGAGGAAAACGCAGAAGACACATTTGAAGCTTTAACTCTGTAAAAGATCCTTACAAATGCTGGAAGGCAAATAATAACTTATTTGTCTTTAAGTCTAAAGGTCTGTTAGAGAAAGACAGCTTTTTTCCTTCATTTATGCACAAGTTTGCTGCGTTTTTTTAATATGCATCTTCCTCAAAAAAAAAAAAAAAAAAAAAAAAAAAGTAATCAAAAAGGGATCATAACATGAATAATTGAAGTTATTTTCCTATTGTATTAAGGTCTGTATTAAGCCAGACCTCAAAGACATTTTTCACAATAAAAATTAAGGAAAAACACCCTACAACTTTTTCTGTCCCTCTTAAACCTAATGACGTGATCCAGAACTGAAAATCTGTGCCTTCCTGGTCACATGAGCCTCTGAAGACAACAGATGGAAGCACTGTAGTTAACAGAAGCATCAGGAAAATCCAAAGAGCTGCCAAAGCATTCCTGCTCTTTGGGCAGGAACTGCAGTTGCCAAAAGCTGGGGTCAGGCACAGAAAACTGACAGCTTATGCAAATGCTTTCCAGGCTAAGAAAGTCATGAGTCTCAAGCCAGTTCATCTCCCTAGTTGGGCCTACACAGCTTGAAAGAGGTTTTTTTTTTTTAAAATAAAAAAAATAATAAAGCCATGGGTGGGGAGGCAAGCCCTAGGCCAGCTTCTGGACTATAAGCACTTTTATTTGCATTTTAAAAAACAAAACCTGTCGCTCAACAGGAGCAGGGAAGATGGGCTCTGGCCAAAGCCTGTTTACAATTCCACCGCAGCTGACAGATGTTCTTTGAATGAGGGAAATGCCTGCTTGTGCTCTAAAGGGCTCCCTAACAAACATAGCCATGAAAGGGAGTCTTCCCACTAAATTCACGTAAGTGCTACATCAAACCAAGCTGCCTGGTGATTGAGTGGATGCTGTTCCTAGAATCTCAGTTCCTATATGAGCTAATAGCACAGATGGACTCCCCCGGATTGATGCATCCATAGCAAAAGTTAGGTTGGGGTCCTTGAGTAAATGTACAGTTTTTGCTTCAAAGCTGTGAGCTAGTTATTAACAGACCTTTGCGTGTATGTTGATGTTTCTTTAAGAGGTAATTTAAGTACTTCAGGTAGTGAATGTTGCTTTAAAAATGGTTAACCACAGAGTATTGGTTAAAAATGTGCAAATATCTAGGAAATCCAGATGCATTTGGCACTACCGGTCAGCCAACAGAAGATACTGACATTTATGTTTTGAATTCTCAATGACTGATATATGAAGCAGTAGAGAGACTCAAGGCACATGCATCTTCCGTTGTCTTAGGTATCTCTTTCTCATTTAAATTCTAACATACAAGCAGGAGGACTATTTTTAGACTCCAAAAATGAACCACTCAGAAAACAGGATATCCACTATTACCACACAGTCAAATTGAAAAAATACCATTCCCAAAATCACTTGAATGCAAAATTACAGACCACTGGCAAAAAAATAAAATAAATAAATAAAAATAAATCTTGAAACAAGGGACATTCACTGCTTAAACTGAAGCATATTAAGCAGATGACATCAGTCTTGAAGCCTTAACCCTGAATTGGAAGTAGTCATTATCAGCCTGTGAAAGTGGCCCACAAAAACTCAAAGAAGAGTTCAATAACAGGTGTGTCTTCCATTCTACTCTTCTGCACAGCACTTGCAGGAGTGGGTATTTATTCTGGTCTCAGCTGCCCTCCCTTCCACTGTGCCCCTGACACATGCTGTGACAATATCTGGGGCTGAAACTGCTGCCTTGAGGCTAAAACCACAAAGAATATACTACGAAATGCTGAATGCTATTTGTACCGACATAAAGTGCTCTACCTCATTTGTGTAATCTACACTGTATTAAGCAGGATTCCCAAATGCCACATTCACAGACATGGTGAGTATTGTTGAGGTCCCTAGGAAGAGCCAAAACCCCAAACATCCACCTGAGGAGCAGCACTGGAAAATGCCAAGCAGAGGGAGAGTGCTCCCTGTCACTATCAGACACCCAAATTCTCTGCAGGTGTAAGATGCCTCTTTCTACCCGGTATTTTCAACCTGCAGCCTCATCCTGGAATTAGATGTATTACCATTTGTGACTCCTTTTAGAAAAAGCAATGATGGTGATTTTACCTGCAACCAAACAAGTAAACAAATTAACAGTAACTGAGCAATAGCATCAAGGCAAGGGAAACTGTTTTCTTGTCTGCCTCCAACAAAAGGGAGTTAAACCTGCCTTTATCAGCTCCCAAGAGACTGCTCTAAATGCCAAGTTACAGCAAAATAACTATAGAAGGTAAATTTATTCATTCCCTCCTGTTCAGACCAGTGCATTTTGTGAAATTAAAGATCCACTGGATCAAAGGCTATTCACTCTGGCCTAGTGGAAGAGGCACACTGGTGGGAGGCAGGAAGTCGGGATTACAGTCTCAGCTCTGAATTTAACATTTAAATTGAAACCTCCTTCCTTGCTAGTAGGCTTCACAGGCATGCACACCACCTCTCCCAGCCCTTAAATGTTTTGTGGAAATGTGTTCAATGCAGAGGGCTGAGAGCATGAGCTGTTCCCCACAGCAGCTCAAAGTGGGCACCCCGTTCCCCTCAGGGCTGCACCAGCTTTAGTTTTTACAGAGGAGGAGCTGAACCCAAGTCTCTTGCATCACGGTCAGGCAATCTAATGCTGCAGCAGATGTAGGGCAAAACTGGTGAGAACTGTCTTTCTCCCCCACGATGGTTTATAAAAAGGCTGATCTGATGAAGCTGCTCTAAACAGCCGCTGAATGGAGCCCTGCAGTGAAGAAGGATGCCTATGCTGTTGATCACAATAAAACTTGGACCCGAGTAAGTCTACAAACTGAGTATTTATGCCAAGCAAATCAGATTTTGAAAACAGAGCTCTAAATAAGAAGAAAACTGAAAGCATTTTTTAGAAACCAAAAGTGAGGCACATAGTCCACAGAATTTAAGTCCAGAGGACTATAGCCCTTAGACTGTTTTGGGAACGTTGACATTTAGACAAAGGGTTCTGGTTTTGTGGTGGGTTGTGATTTTTTTTGTTTGTTTGTTTGTTTGGGGTTTTTGTTTGTTTAGTTGTTGTTATTTACTATTTATTTTATCCCCCTCCCCCCTCCAGTATATGTGTATTTGTCACATCCAGGCATGTAAGTGTTAAAAGCAATGGGAAAACAATAGGAGGTTAAAGTATGCAATGCAATAAGAATGTTTAGCATGCCCTGACACTCCAATTCCACCCCACTCCCCTTTTCAGGCATCTAATTGTTTGCTTTTCCTCCTACATACAATAATGAAGTGAACTACAATCAAAGTGTGATGACAAATGGTCCCAGGGTTTGCATTCTTTGGAATATATTGGCATTTGTAAACCGAAAGATAGATGTAATCAACCACCCTCATACAAGGGAAGGATCTGGAAGAATATGTTGGCAAAATCTTCAAACCACATTAAGGACTAATTTGAAAGTGTGTTTGAAAGAAAGAAAGCAATGCATCTAATACCAGTTTATTTGTGTAACAACAACTAAAAACTGAACTTGCTAGATATATTTTGAAAGATGGAAACAATTAAAATACATTAGTGATCTAAACAGGCACAGTATTTAAAATAAAAGCATTTTAAACAATCAAGGTTATGCATATCCACATTTTGTTGACTAATCCTTACCTTCCCTTGGTCTGCTAATATTCAATACTTATATTACATGGAAACATTGCATTTGTGCTCAGAACAGAAATGCACAAGAGCGAGATCTATATATTTGCCTATGGAAAGAATGGTATATTGCTATCTGGGAAAATCCGCATCAGCTGCAAGATGGCAATTGTTCTGTCTCCAACATTAAAATTTTCAACCCCTCTATTCAAAAGGCACCATTATAATCCAAATACAGAATGCCCAGGCCACAGTACATCATTGTAACCAGTGAATGAGCTGCTCGTTTCACTAGTAAATCAAAATGGACAGAGTGTGCTGAGACAACATGTTACTAACAAAGAGGAAGATATGAGCAACACCTTCACCAGAAGGGATGAGGACTCAGGATGGGAGCAGGTTTAGCAAAGGGACAAATCATAGGACATTATTTAAAATAATTTTAAATATGTGCTATTTGAGTTCAAATAAAATTAAAGATCAACATAACCCGCACAGTTTACCGGCATGTTTTAAAAACAGTACTTCAGACTTCTGGACACTGACAATCTCTCCTTTAAAAGATTGAGTCATGCCAAAGCCCAAGTATGAATTACTAAAAAAAAAACAAACACAGTCATCTTTAGATACTTGCTTTTGACCTGCTACAGTTCTACCAGGCCATCGCAGGCACATACAAGCTTCAGAAAATACTGGCATATGTCTTCATAACATGATACTTCACCTCATTATTATTTTTTTTTTTTTTGCATGCTTTGATGAGAAGCAAAATTGTTAGCATTTGTAAGCATCATCATTAGAATACATTAGTACAGAGTGAAATGAACAGCTCATGCCCATGAGCTACTGTTTCTAATCTTCTGAAAACTTAGACATCACTACACTGGTTATGGTTGCTGCTAGTCTTGCCAATTGCACATGCAGCAAAAAAATGACTACAGCAAAGGCAGATACAGAGTAGGGATTTCCCAACTGATTTTTGATCTCCTCATTTCACATGAGGTGTGGTACCAACAGCTACCTGTGGTGGGAAGTTACTTTTAATTGCCTAAGCTACATTAATATTTTAAGAGGCCAAGTTAATACTTTTTTTTTTTTTTTAAGTGATTATAATCAGTATGCATCATTCGCTATTGTAGAAACCCAAAGAAAAATACCTGTATATCAGAATTCTCAAATAAGGAACAGACATTTGCAGCTAATACACAAGAGCTTAAAATAGAAGACAAACATAGAGTTAATGCATTCATAGTGAGCTTGAATTTTAGGAACAAAACAGTGGTAAGTACCCTGTGAAACAGCTTTAGCATTCATTTAAAAAGCTTAGATGGTAAAACACTGGAGACAAAGAACAATTATCTATTTTATGATAACTCTAAAAATCATCATTGAGACAAATAGATTTCATACATACAAGTAGTATTATCACAAAGTATTCTGTATTATTTATGTTTTAAGAATAGTGATACTCCTTGTTCTACATGGTCTAGAGCCAGTTTCCTGAAATTCCTACTTCAGAGGAATAGAACTTAAAATAGTGAAACAGGAGTTGAACAGGCAGAGAAGCAGGACTAGAAGGTATGAATGATGTCACCTCTTAAATATCAATTTCTAAAGGAACAAACTGCAGACAAATCTCCAGTGTTAAATACAATCACAGCCATTGAAGAAACAGATAGTATCTGTGGAACACAAATGTATAATAAATACTTGGCCCCTCTTCCAACCCCATCTCACATATTTTTATGTGAAGCTTTTTCAAATGCCTTAAGTGTCACAGACTTCACTCATAGGATAAAACAGGTAAATTCTAATAGCAATACAAACTCTACCACATATAAAGGGATATGCTCTTAAAACTACCGCTGTGAATGTGAGTTTCAATTCTAATAAAGAACTAAAAATGTGTACACTAATGATAAACAGTAAATTATATTTTCATACTATATGAGACTTTATATTTCCAAAAATATTTATTTATACTCATGGTGTTCACAGTTACACAGTTGCCACTGAATTCTCCTAATAGCTATGTTTGAGTCACTAGGACATAGCAGCTTATTAACAGATGCACAGTTTTGCTTGCAGAGTTAGAGGAAAAAAAAAAAAAAAGAGTATAGTGAAACCATCCAACTGTAAAGTAGTTAATGAATAGGAAAGGACTACAAGTTAAGGAGGAAAACTGGAAGGTTAAAAAGAAAAAGAAAAAAAAATACATTGTAGAATAACAGAGGCATCTGTCATCTACGAGGATCTGTTAGTAAGACACTTGAAAAACATTTGCCTATATAGTCAACCTCCTAATATGAAAACAAGAAAGCTGAGACACAAGAAATCAGTAGTACTTAGCTCTTCAGACTTCAGTGTGCAAGAAGACACTGTGCAAGGTGTGGGTATCTGAGACCTCAGTGGGACTTGGGGTGGGCACCACATCCACAGGTGCAGGACCACCAAGGTCAGCATCTGGCTGCTTTCCAGCTGCAAGGCCCAAGTTCCAGATGTTCAGATGCACTGCTCTGGTTCCATCAAGAACACATTTAAACTATCAGTCTTCCAAACACAGAATTGGTTTCTTATTCAAGCCAATGGGTTTGTGCCCAGATGCATTTAACCCCCTAGTGACAATGCTTTTCTGAAAAGAATATTATAGTTTCCATGAGTGTTTATAAAACTTTTGTAAATACTATATAAGTTTGTAACTTCCAGACTATGAACAGCTCTTCCATTTTAGCTGAAACTAACAAATGCAATACTTTATGTGAAATAAAATTATTCTCAATTTAAATATTTTTCAATTAAGTGTTTTTTTGTTATTTTGTTTTGTTTGTGTGTGTGTGTGTGTGTGTTTGTTTGTTTTTGTTTTTGTTTTAATAGAACTTTTCAATTGATACCATACTTCCCTGCAGCATGGACAGACAGATCTTTAACCACTTGCTGTAGCTTAACTTCAATACTTCTTTCATATGACGGACATAGTTATCTTCCTATAGAAAAACTTTCAGATAGCAAAGCCCTCTGTACAGTTAGGCTTCTTCTTTCACACATGAACTCAGAAAACAACACAGCAGCCTGAGAGTCTGAAGAGACAAAGCTGAACCACAGTCGTCTGCAATTTCCTTTTGTCTCCGTGCAAGACAGGGAAGAAGCACAACACTGCCATCTCCACCTTAAATGCTGAAGTACAAGTATCACACGCAAAAAGATTACAGAATACTGCAAACAAGAACATAAGTAAAGGCTTCTAAAGATTTATGAGCAAATTAAGAAAAATACTGTCAGGCAGAAAAATAAAGTTTAACGAACCAAGATAATGTACTAGAAATACATTAAAATCAATGGCCTCGGAGCCTGAAGGGAATAGAGCAAGTGAGGTGAAAATGTAAATTCCCTCACACTTCCAACATCACCCCCTGCCCTCAAGTGACCAACATCAGAAAGGCAAGACATTTTGGATAGTATTTCTATGCCTTGGTTTATCTGTCAGTGTTCCAGATTAACACAAACTCTGGTGATGGGTTTTTCTAGTGGCAGGCTTGTGCTGGGAAACAAGACCAGCAACTTGATTGCCACAGCTGCAACTCACTGTTTTTTTCCACACATACAGTCAAGCAGGTTATAAACTGAACAAGGTGCAATATGAAGGCCAAAATCCGTTCCTCAGACCCTAAACTCAATTCAGGACTTGTACACGTTCATCAGTGCACCAGTACTACAAAGAAGAGTTTCTTAAGCTCTTTCCTAAAAAGCAGAGCGAAACCTTCTTTCCCTCTTAATCCTCACACAAAGCTGAGCAAAGTCCTTTTTTCCTGGCATGGATTATTTGAATACGTATTTTCCTTTAATGGTATTTGTTAAGGGTTCAGGTTACCTGAGAAGCAGGTCCTACGAGTGTATATATGGAAGGTGACAAACAGCTTCATTAGCTACCACAATAGAGCAAGTTAAATTGCTGATATCTGTTAAGCTTTGGGTGACATTCAGAAGCTGAAGCATTCTTGGCACTCACTGCGGCCTGATAAAACAAGTAAGCAACCGAATGAGCCAGCTGATATCAAACCAATGCCTCCTCTTCCTCCACTGCCTGGGTATTCCTGCCAGCTCCCCCAGTTCGAGCAAACAAACTAACAGAAAACTAAACCAATTAGGTTTGTCACTTAAGCCTCTTGGATCGGTTCCCTAAAAGGGTTGAGCATCATTTCAAAGAGTTTTCTAACACAATAAGTACAAGCACAGATAAATAGCACCACCTCTTTCCTTTACAGGTCAATGTCCCCACTGACCTATATTGAACCTTGCAACAGAAAAGGGTGACATGGTCAACCTAAATGCACCCTGAGTTTGTGCTGATTTTAACCTAGATAGTGACAAAATCCACTGGGATGGAAGAAATAATTAAAAAAAAAAAAAGTATGATGAGAGTCTCATTATAAGTAGCACTTGGCTAATGAGAGAAACAGGTCTCGCAAAAGCAACATCATCCCTAACAAAAATATGAGCTAATTGCAAAGGAAAATAACAATGGAAAAAATCCCAAATACTAAACTGACAAGCACCCTCTCTGGTGCTGGACATTTGCAAACTGTTGGCATACAATAAGGTATACTGTTAGCTGAAACATGGGACCAAACCAAGAGAAAAAAAAAAAAATAGTTGTATGCACAGAAGAGACATGAAAAGTTCATTCCTATCTTTCCATGGATCATGCTTAGTAAACAGGGAACAAGAGACTGCCTATCAAGTTTGAGGACTTTATTGTTGTAGGCAGGAACCGAGTGGGTGTATTTACTGGCTACAGCAGGTAGGAAAAAAGCTGGGGGCCTCCATTTATTTACCTAGTTTGTCTGTAGATATGAAAAAAGAATATTTAAATTATACACGAGAGGAGACACATTGGAGGAGATTCCTGACAGAAAATGTTTTACCCACTAGCAGGTTTGATACCACCAGGGTTCTGGCAAGAACACGTAAGAAAACAAAGCACAAATTGCATACATTCAGAGCACACTGCCATTTAGGTCCTGCTTGGCACGGGACCCATGTTTGAAAAATACCTCAGACATCTGATGTTCTACATATAATGTTTTGATCTGGGAAAAAGAGTTTCAGAAAAACCTAGAGATGCCGAGCAGAAGCTAAGCAAAACCCAAATGGAACTCTGATTGAATGGAAACAGTGCAAAGGTCTGTCAGACCACTGCCAACATCCATCCTGCAACATATGAGGGAGAAATACAAATACGTCTTGGACACTCAAGAATGGAAGGAAACCTATGCTTGATCCAGCTCCAGCTCAAAGCCAACTGAAGGTGACCTATAGATATGGGATGGAAATCTCAATAGAAAGCATGAGAAATTGACTGGGTCCCAGCTACGACTGGAGGAATAACTAAGCTGTCCAGAGAAGCTGCTAAGGCAAATATTGACAGTACTCTTATCTAACAGTTTCAAAGTGTAACCCAGGAAGTCAAGGTGGAACAGCAATGTGATTAGATAACTGAGTGTAAATAGGCTCAGACAGAGAAGACTGCTTCAGTCTTATCTCACTTATTAAATCTCATGAATTTATTGTACTGTCTATGAGCCCACAAAAAACCCTATTCCTCACTCAGCAAGACAACCGTGTACAGACTGAACACAAATCAGAGAGAAAACATCTCCAGATATGCACCCCAGATCCTTTGGTAAAAGGGCAATGGAGCCACGTTCAAAAATATGACAACATCCATGTGACTTTACATATCTAACTTGGTGAATGGAAAATCAAACACTATATTTTTTTTCTTTCAAGTTTGAGAATAAAAGTTGTAGAACAGAATGGGAAATAACGTACATTAAAAATGTTGCATTCAAGAAAGGGCTCCAAAATTATGAGGCCAGAGCTGTGGCAGACTGGTGTTACCCAAGCAGTGAGAGCAGTAATAGGTTATCGTGCATCACAGATGCCTGTGCTAGTGGTACATCAGAAGTGATCTCCTCCTTTCCTTCAGTAAAGGTTTACATTTTTTGAATGGAAAATGTGCTTTTATATAAAACTGTTACCACTTTTCCAAAAGAGATTTATGATGCTCTTCAGTGCATCTCACAGCTCTTTTTACTGAGAACAATACAGCTGATCCAACAGTAACTGATGATGGGCTGCACATTTTAGAAGTGCAATACTTTTAAATTTTATTATTAAATAACAGCAAATTTTCCAACATTTTAGCTTAATGCCCAAATGTAAGAAGGGATATCAATTAAAGTTTCGTACAGGACTTCAGAGATATAAGTTAATAGATTGTATACAATTCTCTATTTTTTTATTTTTTTTTTCACACTGAATAGCATTTGTAGTAGAGTTAGAATCAGTAATTTAGGTGAGATGGGAACTTTGGGGGTCAGCTGGTCTGACCCCTTTCAAAGACAGACCAGCTCTGAAATCCAGACTGGTCCAAGCTCTTTCCAGTCCATTAATTATTCTTTCTGTATTTTATAACATTGTAAAGACAAGCTTTCAAGTCACTGATGGATTATATATTGTTCATCCTTAATTGCTGTGATTAGTCTTCATTCTGTGATAGTTTATCACATAAAATATATATATATCTTTTGTGGTAAAATTTAGATCTTGAATTCAGAATTTGTCAACTTTATTTAAAAATCCTCCATTAGCAAAGTAAACTTTCAACTAAAGCAAACTTGCATACCTTGGTATAAAGTGAAAATTCTTCCAGTTTAAAACTTTTTTATTGTTCTATAAGCAGCATGTGATGATCTTTTGAAGATTTTGCTTACAACTAAGGCAAAATATATACATTTTTTCCAATATCATTATAGCTTCTTGTCTTTGGTATTTTTTATTTTGTTTTATTTTATTTTTAAATCAATTGATGTTTTTTCATCAAACAAAACTTCCAAAGTTTCTGGGATAGGAGCCCTTTACCAGTCATTCCTACCAGATAGGAGCAGACTTTGACAGCCCCATTCTATTCCTGCAGACTTCAGTGATTTGTGATTAAAAATAATACCTGCCATGATGAAATACATGATATCTTCCTCTAGGCATTCAGTTTTAGACACTCGAATTGGAAAGTTTAATTTTAAAGTTATTTGCCTACATACTTCTGGGATATTGGCATAGGCACTGCAAACTTAGAAGGTCGCTGCCTCGCTGCAGCAGGATGCTTCAGAGCACCCAAGCCTGCAGTCAGTGGAATAATTCATCAGCAGTTCAGTCCTGTACACATCCAGGGAGCAGCCACTGGGAGCTGGTGAACAGATGGGCATGCTGGACACCGAAGGAGACCTTGTGCAGATCTAATACAGGTCAAAAGAGATACCAGGGGAATAGTAACTTCCATTGATTTCAAAGGAATTTAAATACTTAAACCACTCTCATGGTTTAGGCACCTGCATACCCTTAGAACTAAGGAGTGCCAGTTCCCCTGAAAGTACACATGAATAGTTAATGTATCAGGGCCCAGGAAGCAGGACAGTTATGCCTAAGGTTCTCCTCAGCTTAAAATTAAGTCCATCATTTCATTTTTCAGAGGACTTCACTCACCACCAGGGCCACTGCATATACAGCTACTCTCCTGTTGAGCATGCACCACCATGTAAAAACAAGACTCAAAGACCCCAAAAGGAGCAAGAATGAACCCAGATCTGCAGCCCAGTAAGAAAGACTCAAGGATAGAAGGACTTTCGCAGTTCCTCAGTTTTCTGGGCTACAGACTAAGCCAAGGAGGGTCCCAAGTCTTTCCCTGGTCTCATGAATCTCCCAGGTCTGTTCTGAATTGTTCCACAAGCCGCAGGCGCCCAATTTTTGCTTAGGCAGAGTGCAGGCAGTCTAAATCTTGCCCTTAGTCAAAACTATTTATATTACAAACCTGAATACTGAAGGGTTTACAAAACAATTAGCAAACATAAATATAAAATATGTTCAAGTTTTACAAACAGTTCAACTATAATACAAAATGCAATACAATGATTTATTCCTCTGTCTGAATTTAATTTCCTAACTACAGAGTTTGTAGTCAAAATAAAGACAAAGCAAGCTATCCTTATTCCAGTTGAACTAAATACAGTTCCAGCCCTAGTGATGTCCCCCTGAAAAGGGGATTTATTAAACACAGCTGACTCTCCCATCAGAACTTTTCAGTTCTTCACAGGTTTTGCAATTAAGGTTCTAGGTGCAGTTACAAACATGAATTAAAATGTCGGAAACAAGGATTAAGACGGAACAGAAAAAGACCAGTTTAAGACTGAGCTTGCAACAATTGATATACCATCTCTACTTGACTGCAGTGTTTCTCCCTGAAGAATGTTACTGTCATTCTGTGCACAAAATGCACACGGCTCAGTCCAAATAGCGGAGTAGCATGCTGTTTTTAGGGTCCCCTCTGTTCTTAAAAACAGTTGGAAGATGCATAGATAAGGACAAAAAGGACTGCAAACAAGAAGAAACGAGAAAAAAAAAAAAAAAAAAAAGCACAATTAAGGCAGTTATTTCCCTCTCCTCCCTCCAGGATTATGTCCAGGCTTCTCTACAGGTTGCACAAGACATTCACAGCATGTCAGTGAACATGTCTAATTTACTTGCAGGTGCCCATCTTGCAGGTGCCCATCTTGAGGAACCATGATTCCTACATATCTCTGCACAACACCTGAAATCTTCAGTGAATAAAGTAGAATAAAAAGATTAAGGTGTAATCAATAGTCAAATATACATGTAAGTGACAGCACATTAAATGAGAAGATAATGAGTATTTAAATAGAACAGCCATTATTCATTCTATTTATTGAACAAATTATAGATTGATATGGAGAAAAAGGAAAAGGCTATCATATAATGAAAGGTGGGATCATACTACTCAAGCACAGGAGTTGTTGCCCAAGTTATTCAACCTAATTCCAAGCATTGACTCTGCAAGACCAAGCAAATGACTAGTTCATTTTAAAAGTTTAGGGCAAGTCTAAACTGATCAATGTTCCTGGAATGCCTTTAAAGAACATTTCTGAATGTAGAAAATCTATTTGTGGACAATATATAACTAAAACACTGTGAAAGTAGCTTATCCAGAAAATGTTTAGAAGTTCATTCTATGCTGCCCCTTATCTTTGTTCCAAGAATTTTGACAAGTGACATTTTTAGTGGATGTTTAAGGACCACCTGCTCCAATTTTATTGCCACTTCTTGCTTTTCAAAAGTCTGCAGAAGATACCTGTGTTTGTATAAACTTTAATTTTACATCAATTTATTTTTCCCTATTGATTTCCTTTTTGCTTGTGATCCTGCTGTTTATTCTTTAGCTGCCAGAAATATTCCAGGTAAGCACACTCTTACAGAGGAAATGATACCAAGAAGTTCAAATACACAGTAAATTATACATTTTACAGGTTTTCCAAATTAATAAACAAAGCTTGAATTCTTATGCTTACTGATATAGAAAAGGAGTTCTGTTTATATACCACTTCAAAAGTGGTATATAAACTTATAAACTTATAAACTTAGTTCATGTGTGAAATATCAGATGCCATCTTGGTTTTTATGCAAAACAGTTGTTTTTCATTGATTTTTAGAAGAATGTTTGCTATTATTTTCCAGAGTTAGAAGTTAAAGCCCAAATCTTGATTCAGGAAGAAGAAGATAAACAAAATAATATTTGCTTACAGTAATGGCATCACATGGGTACCAACATTCCTTCAGTAGGCTTTAATTAGATCCATGCTGTGCAAAACAGTTATTGCCCATGCCTGATGTACCTTTCTCTATCTGCATTCACCTACTAGCAATGAGCCCTAGAAAGACAAGACAGAATGAAACCTCATTTTTCAGGAACAGGATGAGGTCTCCTCCTTCCACTCCCTTTGTGAAGTAGACATATGTCTTTTATCCCAGTGTTCACCCAATATCCATTCTTACAAGAAAGAAGAGCCTCCAAGTACCACAATAAAATTTGTTTTATCCAGGAGAGGACTACTCCAGGTCTAACTCAATGAAAACAGTGAAAAATGCTTCACCTGCTGCCTGAATTTAACAAGATTCACTCAGTACAAAACAGATTTCCAGCTCTGCTGGCTATCTCCACCATCTTAATCAACCCAAATGACTGCAAATAATAAAAAAGGCTGCCCCACAGAAATGTTCACATGGTATCTGGGTGAAAGGTATTTGCAGTCCAAGTGCCAAGTCTCCAATTAATGGTTTAGTGCAACCTTTGCATCAGGCTACAGAGAAGAGTAGATTTTGCCAGTAAAGTTGTAATTAGGAAGAAAAATATTCAGCAGTGGCAAGAATAGCTATACATCTATTAGTACAATACTTAAGTTATTACTACAAAGGGCAGAATTCCAGCAGCTCAGTAACTTGTTTATCTAACCAAATGCATTAACAGCAAGTGTTGCCTATAAACTTCAAGAGACTGAAGAGACTTATTTTTATCTGTCAATCAATATATTTTCAACAGGCCAATTTTGATAATTATGACTTGATGAAACATTGAAGAGTTTTTTTCCCAAAATGTTGTTCAGTATAACTTCTGGAACCATCATAGCCACCAACACAATGACACTAACTACAGTTGGATTGAAACTATTCCTTAGCCATTCAAAACCAGAAAGCAGTAAAAATACTAGCTACTGTTATGTCCTATTATAAAGTACTATGAGTTGAAGACTGAACAATCTCTAATGCAGTCTTTAGTAAGCTATGGTGGAAAGTATAAATGACATGGTAAATTTATATTTGAATTCAAGGAACTTAAAAAAAAAAAAAAAAAAAAAGTCTGTTTCCCATTTAGCTCTCCAACCAGAAACAATATTTTCATTTGTAAATATGCTGTTTCCTAATCAGACGTTTTGTTTTGAGGGTCCCCTGAAATAAAATCTACTGAACTCTAATAACTTATTTTCAAAAATAAAATAGTATCTTTTCAACATAAATTATTCAATACTTTCTGCACCCCTCCACAGTCTATCATATAAGGAAAGATTTTAAGGAAAATTTAATCTAGTGTCCAAATATAACTTTACTTTAAACATGAGGTCATCTAAACATCTGTCTCCAATATATCCCTAGGGATTTAAATCAAAAGTCTGCTAAACATGTACAATCATTTTGAAAATAAATAACAGAACAAATTTAGTCTTGATTATGATTATCATGCTTTTTAAAAGGAAACATTTATTCTAATAAGAAAAGTCTGAACTAATCTAAACTTTATGGACATTAACCTAGATGAGTTTCATACTTTAAATAAGACTTTTTTTTTTCAATTTAGTCTAGTCTCTAACAGTATTCATTGTTTAATATTTGCAGAAAGACAGCCCATATGCTTTCTTCCTTCCCTTTAGAAATGTCTAATAAATAATGTTATATTTCTTCTTTTATTAAGAATTATAATTTTGCAGAAAGGAGAAAACCTTGATGACAAATCAGGAAAAGGGGTTGATTTGTTTCTTTTTGTCATCTAGGATATCCATCATCACACTTTACACTAAGGAAGAATAAGCCAGATAAAACGTACTGCATCTTGATAGTTATTTTCTTCATTGTTTAGGGAAAAATAAATAAATACACAGAATCACAGAATTTCTAGGTTGGAAGAGACCTCAAGATCATCGAGTCCAACCTCTGAATACATGAATAAATAAATAATACATGAATACATAAATAATCGTACACAAATAAATAAATAATAAAAACACAGTAAAAGCTGTTTTAAGCAAAGACCAAACCATCTTAGTAACCACCTAGCATTCCAGGTTTACTATTTAAATTTTTTTACTAACAGGCAAAATAAGTAAATCTGCCACAGCTCCCCTGGTTAATCCAGCAGCCCTAACACCATTCTAAATCCCAGTCCCATTTCGGAGAAGAGAATGGAGCAGTCATCCATACAACACAATACTACCTTGAAACAGTAATTGCTTTGGCTCTGTAGCCACAGATCACGAACTGAGAGTGAAGAGCAGGACTCTGAGGACTCTCAGAGCTCTCAGGTCCTTTGAAAATTATTTTCCTCTCCAAATACTGCCAATCACTTTATTTTTTGATAGGGAACTCTTCTCAAGTAGAAGCTGTTCCAAGGGTGAACTAGAACATCTAGGAGAAATGGATGCTACCTAGAATGTGATCACAGAAGCCTAAAAAGAGTGCTGGATGCAGAGTTTAGGATGTGAAGCATGAACAACGCAACAGCTCTTGTTCACACTATTATGCATGTTCAACAACACTAGGGATGGAAGGGGGGGGGGGGGGGCAGGGAAAGCAGCTGTTAATGGTGTAGTTTACTGACTGGAAAGCTGATCTAAAGGACAACTACTCCCATGTTTCCTTTCCTATTTATTGTATGGGTTGGGAACAACACGTGTATAGTTTCTCAACAAACTTCAGACCCTCTCAGATATAACAGTATTCTCCCATCGGGAAATCACTACTATAGGCAGTTCAGCCTTAGGTGTTCCAGCTGTTAGTTATATTATATTTAAAATGCAATGAGTCCTCAGGACAAGACTTGCTGCAGGATAAAACAACAGGTGCTTTTCCTGCAACTATTTACCTTTCATCTTCCACAGCAAAAGCGGTTGATGTGAACTGCAGAACCTGTAGTACAGAAACTACAGCTTAGGGATATGGTTTAGTGGGGACTGTTAGCGTTAGGTCAGAGGTTGGACTCGATGATCTTGAGGTCTCTTCCAACCTAGAAATTCTGTGATTCTGTGAAATTCTGTGATTCTATGATACCTGTAGTAGTACAGAAACTATTTTATAATGACTTAAGTTTAACATTTATCTTGTACAAATGATAATTAAGCATCAAAGAGTGAGACCTTCTGACTATAAAACCCACTACAAACCCAGCCAACTATCAGAATCACACATTTTCATCTCTGGTTGAAGCAGAACAGACATAAGGTTTTCTCTGACCAAGATGCAGCTACAGGAAAATACTTAGAGGTATTCCTATAATGGAAGCAATGTCAGTTCTGCCAGTCCATTGCATGATTGACTTTCAAGACTTCCAGATTCTAGCAGTCACATTACTATCTGAGGTTTTGTTTGTTTGTTTGTTTTTCACATCCTAATCATCTTCACTTCTTTCAGCACTTTTAATTCATACCATTTAGGTCGGTCTGAGGCATTTAGGTTAATAAGAAAACAAATTATCAGAGCAAATTTTGACAGTCAGGCCAGCAGCAACTGATGAGTTCTTCCAGTTTCAGTGGTATGATTTTGTGGGTCTTATCAAACTTGTGCTAGTCTGAAATAGAAATGTAAATAGCATAAGAATGGATGATTGCAAGCGTAAGGACATCGAAGGGAATATCACAGAAACTGAGGTACGGTTAAGGGAAAACTTCTAATATCACTTAATGGGCAAAAATCCCTACACAGAAATAATCACAATCAGTTTTCATTTTCCTTTCTAGAACACGTCAACAGAACCACATAGGTTGCTATCAAAGGACACACTTTAGAATTGTATCCTTATTCCATGTGGTATGACAATTTTATTTGGAAATGAACGTGAATATTGGTCACTAAGCACAACTGATGAAACAAAAAATTCAGTAATAAAAATATTTTTTACCCTAATATAATCTTTGCCACAAATGTATCAACTTCTCAGAACTGCTTTTGCAGACAATGGATTCTTTTGCCTATAAACATTAAGATAAACATCATAATTTAATTTTGATGACATAATATCATGTCATATTTTAATAATGTCATCATAGTTTAATTATGATGTCATTAATAGTTTAACCTACATATTTGGTTTTACATACATAATACATGCTATTCTATAATACTCTAACTTGGAAATCTGGCTAATTTGTCCAACATTGTTTGCAATAAAATATTCTGAGTTTTTTCTGAAAAAAAATATATATATCAGCAAGTTTTTATGCTTTGCTGTAGGTTACATTCCTATTAATACGTGAAAGAAATTATCACATGCTTACAGCAGCCTTTAACACCTGGTATTAACTTTGTTTATGAAATCCATGGTAAAATTAAAATAATCAACAGGCAAATTCCTTTCCATGGAAATCGGTAGCTAGTTGTATATTGATCCCATTGGGCCCGAAGTTCATCCCAGGTTTTCTGACTTCTGTGTGGTAGCTTTGCCTTAGCATCACCTTTTTAACTTTATCAGTGATATAAGTTTGTTTACAATCTTATGCGGATTTCTGTTTACAATTCTGTAGACATATGGAAAGTCAAACTCAGTTTTTGCAGCACATATATGAAATCAGTATTCATTGATGGTGATTTGTTTTATGTCTTTTAGCTTTGCTTTCTCGAATTGTCATCCAAATTCCCATGGAATTCCAAATTCCTAACCTGTAACAGCTTCAACGTCCTTTCTCACTTATCCGGCACACATTGAGCATTTTATTGTAGTCTTACACTGCCACCTGGTGGGTAACAGAGCAAATAATTATAGGTCACCACGATTACTACATTTTGGGGCTTTTTGTGGTTTTTGTTTGTTTGTTTGTTTTGATTTATTTTTTGGAGGAAAAAAAAAACTCTTAGTAGAACATAACAGTAGAAAATACATAACGTTTCTCAACACCCTCAGGCTTATGTGTATAAAATCTTAATGATAAATGTCTATTGCACAGCCATTTTGTGCTTAATATGTTTTGTCACCATTGAGTAGGATGCCAACTACATTCCCTAGATTTTCTCTTGGAACAAAGACAGAATGGTACTGATGAGTTCTGGATGCAGGATGCTTCCATTTACTTTCCTTTTATCCATTCAAACCAACATTGAAACAAAGCAACACTAGCTTAGTTTGAAAATTAATCCCCAGGATCAAAAAATAAGTTTGTTATGAGCAATTCCTGGTTCCACAGACCAAAATAAAATAAAATAAAATAAAATAAAATAAAATAAAATAAAATAAAATAAAATAAAATAAAATAAAATAAAATAAAATAAAATAAAATAAAATAAAATAAAATAAAATAAAATAAAATAAAATAGTAATATTTGTTTCAAGGTCCCAGCTTCCACAGGAAGTAATAAGCATACAGCAGGTGTCAAGTCAAAAGTTCTGAAGTCTCATAGCTCTTTAGTTTTCATCGCTGTTGTATAAACATGTACTTAAAAATTACATCTTCATATCTTAATCCCCATACAAAAGCTATTACATTGAAAAAATGAATACCTAGAACAACATTTAGTAGTTCCAGACAGGATTTTCATAGCTTGTTAAAGCACTGCTTTGAACTGATCCAATAACATCTGTTCACCCGATACATGACATATAGAGGTTTTCATTTGTTTTATTTTAACTATCTTGCAAGAATATTGTTTCTTCAAATTACTTAACTGTCTGAAAATTGATAGGAATTTTCAGCATAGTGTATGATAGCCCATGTGAATTTCATTAGTTTTCACTAAAATTAAATAAGGTTTTCTGAAGCAACCCCAAAACACCTTTAAATAAGGAAGATGCACACAAAGCAAATGGTCCAATCTGTCTTTCAGAGTCAGGGGTGAATTTTCTAGCTGAAGGGGAGAGGCTCAGAAGCTGAAAATGTCACTTACAGAAATAAATAATGTTTGATATGCTGCAGTGGATGGAGAGATACTCTAAAACTTTCCACTGGGGAATGCTCACATAGTGACTGCAGTTGCTTCGTTCCTGGCGTTCTGCATACTTCCAGCTATCTGCTCTGTGCACTGGTTCATTGCATGTAGGTATTGAGTTTACAAACCCTTAACCTTCTTTTAGTCTTCTTTTCACCCAAAATTCTCCTTACCACATTGCCAACCAAGCAAAACACTAAGTCTTCTCAAAAACACTAAGTCCAGCATCAGGTAGAATACTACCAACTCCTCAGCCTAGCTGAGAAAATTGGCTTTACTGGTGCATTTACAAGTGCATTATTTGGGAATAATTTAGCTTGTAAGATGTTTCCTTGAAACTAGTACTATTTGACTGCTTCCCACCCTCAGTTTGTTAATACAAACAGTTTTTGTTATTGTCCAAAATGCCAGCCAGTTCAGTGCAGGTGATGAAAGACAATGAACACATACTGTAGTCTCAGATATTTCAGTCTTAAGAGTCTTAAACACCTTGGGGAAAAATAAATAAATAAATAAATAAATAATAAAAATAGCTGATTTTCCAGCTGTTTGAAAGTGTTTCCTGTACAACTATTACTTAAGTTGTTTAATTATTACTTAAGTTGTTAAGTTGTTACTTAAGCTTATGCTGGCTGGCATACCTTGCAGTGATTTTTGTCTGCCTATTGCCTCTAGTGATAGGAGGACCAAACACTGCTTTTAATATTATATTTGCATCCAACACTCTTACTCTGATGATTGGCTTTCCTGCCTGTAGATCTGGTTCAAAGGGGTTGCTGCAATCCAGGATAATCAACTTTGTCTACTCCTGAAATAAAACACCTCTCAAAAGAAAAGGTTTGGACTTTCAAAGGAGCTTAAGAGAATTAGACTCCCAAATCCTATTAGATTTCAATGCAGCTGGAAACCTAACTCTTTCCAAAAAAAATCAAAGCCGAGAGGTCTAGACAGGCAGAAATCCTGCTGTTTCATGAAAATAAAGAGAATGAGAAAAAAAGACCAGCTCCAGTTATTCTTACACAGCAAGTAAATGCTTTTCTTTAAAAAGCAACCAACCAAACCTCATTTTATACCGACTTTTGCATATTCATCTCACAATAACAGAAAGCCAATAGCTCATGATAATTTATTACATGGAAGTAGCAAAAGAAGCACGCTGAATTACAGCAAAACAAGTACTTAAATATCCAGTCGATACTGCAGATTTGACAGACATGTTATCTTTGTATTTTATCACCTTTGTATTTATCACAATAAATAAAACCTTCAATATTTTAACTTCAGTATTAAAGACGTTTATCTTATTTATTTGAAAGTTTATGGGAACAAAAGAAGTGAACGTAAAATCTCATTTACATTTACTTTCTATTTATGTTACCTATGGTTTTAGCTAACTGTTTCCTTCTGCAGCCTTTATTACTATTATTAAATACACATCTATACCAAGCAGCAGCATCCTATAACCTTCCAGGTAACCAAATTCAGCTACTTCACTTAGCCAAGGGTCATCTGTGCAGTTGTTTGAGACATTTGCACTTCATCATTCAAACTGACTCAAGGGACAGTTCCCAGCATGTCATGGCAAATCTACCCAGGTATCACCCAACGTAACTTGCAGTATTCAATTCCTCTTTCTCTGGAAAGAAATTTCCATTGACTTTGCATGTAACACTATTTCTTAAATTTCTGCCTTTTCCATGCTGGCAGAAAAAAAAGAAAAAAAAAATGTTTTTCTGATCCTTATGAATTAGAAAAATGATTCTTCTGTGACTTTAACCCTTCATTGACTCGGCTGCTAAAATAGCCTTTAGGCTTCCTAGATATATAGCAGTATCGCAGTTACAGATTCCTAAGTTCTTTTCGCAATGAGATTTACAGTTTATAGATTTTGTTTTGTTTAATTTTTGCTGTACGTGCCACACATGCCTCAGTGTACTAATTAACCACTAGAGAAAAGGAGCATGCCATCAGCTCACTGTACTGGAAGGGACCAAACTTAACAAAGGGCCCCAGTTCCATTTCACTCAAACTCCTGTTCCTCACTGCAATTATACATCAAGGCACCCAAACAAAATCAAGTATTTTCAGTTATGGTATTGACCTCCACTCAGGAATCTGAAAGATGGGAAAACACTGAAATGCCAACAGGAAAAAATATGCCAAGACTGACTTCGTACTTGAGACTGAGTTCACCCTCGGGAAGCAGAGCTTTCAACTTGATATGAAGTCAAGCTGTGAGCCACCCAGAAGCAGATGCCCCCCCTGCCATGGACATGAAGTAGGCCTGAGATCCCATCATGCCTGAGGTCTACAGTTCAGTAATATCAGAGCACCACTCAAGTTTATCTTTAACTTAGAAATGCCTCAGTCAGCCAACAGTATGTTTAAATCTTTTCTTTTTCAACACTGAATACTTTCATTTCTCCTTACTTCAGCATGCTAGTATCTTCTATTTTATCAGTCTTGTTGACTAGGGGTCATGCTTGATTTCTTTTTCCCCTTCCCCTCTCTTTATTAAGTACATGAACAAGTCCCGTCATCTTCCATAAAGCTTCAAAAATCCCTTTCTTCCTGTTCTGACAGCTTAGGCTTATCTGTAATCATTTTCCACTCGACCTAGCAGAATCACTTCTTATCAGATCCTTTTGCATCAGACACGCAGATGCTAAATAATGTCTCATTTTACCTATGCAGACAGTATTTCTGACCCTTCATTACACCTACTCTGCTGTACAATTCATTCCCTGACTACCTGGCTACTTTCCTATCACTGTTTTGACTAAGACACTGAATTATGGCAGCTTTCTTACAGCTTCCTACCTTTCTTTTTTTTTTCTGAACTGTGTGAGTTATGACTATCAGAACTTCTTAAAAATATATTCATCAATTCACCATCATATACATTCTTTTTTCAGTTTCCTACTAAATACCACTCTGTGGTACAGTCTAAGATATCTGTGACATTCACACAAGGCTAGTAAACATGAAAAAAGCCCTTCAAGAGCCCTGTGTCCTTCTGCAAAGGCAGCCAAAAGCAATGTAAGGTGTCTAAAAGAGATACTGGAAAACTAAGTTCAGGCAACCAAATTCCTTATAAAGGTGAAATACTAAGTACACTCTCAGCAACTCATGCCCTCCAGCATTTCATTTCTGCTTTCACTTTCTCCATGGTGGATCTACACAAACCTGAAATTTAACCATTGGCCTGAAGACCTCAAAGCTATGGCCTTCCTCATCTGTCTTATCTTTAAATCACAAAATACACCACCAACTTCTAAGCATGTGCCAAGAAAGTTAATTTTCAAGTTTGATCCACTTCCCTCCAATACCTTAAAACCCTCAGTTTGAGCCATAGGCTTACCAATCCCTCAGACATGATGTTATTGTTAAGATGTAAGGAACAGCCCTTGTTTATTTCAAAATCAATGAGTAGAGATCTCTGGAGAGATTTAAGGTTAGTGATAGAGTTAAGGAACCTGCCTGACTGGAGACTAAGCAAAAGGATGCAAGCACCTTAACAGCATATCTCTGGATTAGATTCAATAGGCTTTCCTTATTATACTTAAATAAATAAATAAATACAATATGTTAGGTGCAGCTTAGCTGTCTCCTTGAAAGGAGAATGCTGTCACTTCAGCATTTAAGCCTACCAGGTAAGTGCAAGCAGTTTTCATCCTCTCTGTTCCCTACATCACCCTCTGTTTTCCAATTCTAATCCTTCTGTAGGACTCTGCCTTCATCTCAGTGACAATTTTCCTTGCAGTATGTTAGACAAAGTGCCTGTACCTCTGTGAACAAAGAACAGTGCCTGTAAAGAAAGCAGGCTGCCTTCAGAGGACGGACAGATACTGAGTTAGATCAGTCTGAATCAGTAACGTACAGACCCTCAGCTATGGGCAGAGAAATCTGTCATCTTGCAGAACATCTGCTGGCAAAACATCTCGCTATCTCTCCAGATACAAATGGACTTTAAGGGGCTGGTGCAGATTAAACCCTTCCTTTCTCTTCTAAGGGAAGAGCAGGATGGTACTGAGCTGAACCTGAAAATGCTTTAGGATTTTTAGAGCTATGTAAATCCAGTATGCTGGCAGGGCCCAGACAGCAGACCTCTCTGTTTCTGGTGTGATGCCTCTCTGTGCCAAAGCAGAGGGCTGAAAACAAAGGCTATGCAGAGTCAGGAGCACACAGAGGAAGCGCACAACTGCGTGTTGGGGGCAGGAGCCCACAGGAGTGGGTTTAGTGGGAGCCAGGGAATTAGAGGAAAGGGAGCACCTACTCACACGTTAACCAGAGTGTTACATAAAGCACAGCTGTCCTCCTTCACATAAAACACTACATGGCAAAACAGCACCTTGACCCCGAAAGAGACACTAAAGAACAATTAAAAACACACTGCATAGCTGAAATGCCAGTGGGATTTACAAACATACCCTGCAACAGCGAGCCATTGTGCAAACACTTGCCACGCTGCAGGCTCGCGTCAATATTTTAGGTTGCTTCTTACTTAGGGGAAACAAGAAACCGAACCAGCAGAGCCGTCGTTGGGCACAGACAGACAGAAGTACGTGGTTTCGACACGCGTGGCTTGCAGCCCACGGGGGAACCCCCCCCACCGGAGTACGCGGGGGGCCACCGGAGGCTGCTGCGGTTTAACGGGACTCGCCCGCCAGCCTTATCGCCCGAGGGGCCACGGGGTGTGCTCCGGGGCGATACACCGAGCCCCGGGGGATGCCCGCCCCCGGGCAGGGGGGGCCGGCACACTCGCAGGAGTCGCGGCAGCGGCCCCGCAACGCTGCCCCCCTGCCCCGGGACCCCCAGGGCCGCCCGCCGGGGGAGGAGCCGCCGCCGAGCGGGGCCGGTCCCCGCCGCTCCTTCGCCTGAGGAGAGCAACGGGACGGAGGCAGCGGCCTCGCCCCAGCCCGCGGGGCTCCGGTGCGGGGCGGGAAGAGCTGAGGGCCCGCGGGAGGGAAGCGGCCACTTACCCGCCGAGCCTCCGGCGGCGATTTGGTGAGAGGCCTCCTGAAGAAAGCCCGCGGGCTGCCGAGCCATGCTGAGCCGCGGGGCGGGCACGGGCGGCCGGAGAGCGGTTGCCGAGTCGGGGCCGAGATGGCGCGGGGCGGGAGGGGGCAGAGCCGGGGGGAGGCGGGGGCCGCCGTTATCGCCGGGGGTGGGGGGGGGGAGCCGCGGTTATCGGCGGGGGGACCGCGGCGGGGCAGGGCAGGGCCGAGCCCCGCGCTGCGGCCTTCGGCAGCCCGCGGGCGGAGGGCAAGGCTGGGCTCGCAGCTCCTGCTGGTGGCGGCCGGGATCGGGCTCTCCACCCGCTGCCAGCCCGGAGAGCGGGGCAGCAGGCGCCGGCATCCCCCGAGCTGGGGAGAGCGGTCGTGTCCTGTCAGGGGACTGACGGGGAAGGCCTGTCACCACACACCTTGGGCTTTCGCTCCCGTTTGGGGGCTTTACAGCACACGCTTCTTGCAGTCCTGCTCGCCACATGGCGAAAGCCCAAAAATTCCCCCGGGCACTACTTCCAGGAGGGATCGGGAGCGCCATTTGTTTCACCCACCGTCTTTCAGAAACATACTGTACTTTGAAAACCTTTGGACTTTGCTTCCAGCTCTTCAGTGTTGGTAGGACCCAGGTCTTTTGAGTGGCTATTACAGGTCTTATGTGGACCCGTTTGTTCCTCATGGTAAAGTAAACACGCCTCGGGCTCCAGCACTGGGACACAATCAGTCCTGGTTTTGGCAGTCCCCAGCGTTATTCTTGCTTAGGCCAACCAGCAATTTCCAGAAGATGCCAGGGAACAACAAGGGGATGACGTGGGCCAAAGGCTCTTCTGCAGTGGCTGTGTGGGCAAGGCTATGCGACGGAAGGGGAAGAAAGGCTACCTGTATGGATGTGAAGCACTCAAGGACATCTAGTCTCAGGGCAGAGATACATTATATTAAGTGCCAGATTCATAACAGCATTTAAGTTAATAAACTACAGCTTACACACTTAATCAGCAACTCAATACCTAAATGCTTTTATGGATTTGGAGCCTCCAAAAGCAGATGCAGTATCACAGGTGGTCTTTTGCTTTTCCTGTTGTATCACTGACCCTGTTCCATTAGTCAACCCCCTGGGTTGCCAACATCTAGCAGTAAATATTTTTTCCTTATGTCTCCAGTTTCTGTCTTCTCCCTGAGTACTACTGTGGTTTCCCGCATTCTTCTCCATTTTCTTTTTTTGCACATGTTTCACAGCCTCTAATACTGATGATTTTTATTAACTCAAGCAAAGCCTTGTCTGAGCTCAATGTTGCTCCTTTTCTAACTGTGAGAGGATACTTACAAGCATGATTATGTCAGTTTTGGAAGAAAGCAGAGCTACTGCTGATTTCAAAGGAACATTTATCAGTGTTAAGAATATGGATTTTAAGAGAATGGCTCTTGAATAAAGTTCTTGACTGCTTGTTTAACCAATCACCTAAATAATTGGGGATATTTACTTATTTGTTTGCTCTCTTGCTGACAGACCTACAGTGTTAACGCAGACAAGAATATCAATTTTGAGTGAGAAATCCTTCACCAGATCTTCAAAGTGATTCCGAATACTGTTTGTGATCTTGGACATCTTGAAGTAGAACTAAGAGACTAGATTTTCTGGCATTTCTTCAGAAAAGAAAGGTAGTTTTTACATAGTTATGTTTTAACTTCTCTCACCTAGAGAACAAACAAAACAGATTACTGTTACCTTAGAAGGGCATCAGTGCATACTAGTCTCTTAAAAGCATAGATAATTTGTAACTAGTTGCATATATTTAGTCCTGCACCACAGCTACTAAAGGCAAATGTTGGTAAACAGTTTTTTTCTAGTCCTTATGATTCATATTAAGCTAGATCTGTTTAATATGTTCAAACAGTATTCTCACACACTCTATTCATGCCTCAGATAGGTATTTAACTACTGTCTGCAGTCTGCGTAAATTTTTAGTTTAGGAAGAGTGAGGCTTCCAGATGTTCACTTAAAGACTGAGCAAGTGACTTTAAGGTAAAGTCCTTGGCACTGTGAATCCTGGGCACCCCAGAGGCATAGTACTAAAGTCGTCATTTGATGGCCCAGACTCAAGTCTCACAGACCATCATTTGATGGCCCAGACTCACAGCAGAGCTGAAGAGAATAGATAGTGGTTTTCCTTACCCTCCATTCCTGGAAAGGTTCCTTAAAGAGAGATTTGGCTTTGTTTTAACAATACTACATCTTTTCCTCAAGAAAGAGGAAAAATTTTGAATAAAAAATCCATTGTGAAGAAAGGCATACATAATTACTATAAAAGTGAAGATGGAAATACCTGCAGTTGATAGATAAGAGATAGCATTCCAGCATTCCAATGGCTAGAATTCAATCAAATAGCTAGTAATCAAATAGATTAAAATACCAGTATGTATTTCATAAAGGCAGAAAGCAGTACAGTCAGAGACGATTTCAAATAGTGTGAGAGTTCTCAGGTCACAGCTCTCCAGATTGGCTGGATGGAAATATGAAGGTTAATGCTAGACTGAGACAGAGAATCTAGAAATAAGTGAAGCAAAATAATGAAAGACTGTTAGCAACAGGATTCGTGTCATTTAACTGTCCATTTGTCCATTTTATTCACTGAGAAATAACTTTTTTTTTAAATTATTATTATTTTTAATACAAACCAAAAAGTTATGATTTGTACGCTGAGGAATATTTTGAGAAGGAAGGATTCTTCAAAAACTTACAAGTGGGTTTTGTGCATAATGTTTTGAAACTGCAGTACTTTCATCCTCCTCAGTCACCTGAGAGTCATTTGTCAAGCCTTTCTAAACATGTTTTCCTGTTTTGAGAATGAATTGCAATCATCTTAATATTTAGAAGTCAAAGGTTTTTAAAAGCATCTTTGGAAAAGTATTGTCATAAAGTCTGCTCATGAAGTATTGTTCTGATATATTAGTTTGCAGCGTATGCATGTTTTGTGAAGTGGCTAGAGATTCCAAGGTTGAAATGAAATGTAACCTTTGATAATTTAGAGCAAAGATAAGAGAAAAGCAAAGTTTTTTATTGCTAAAGTGTGAGAACATAGAAAATATACACAGAAGTGTTAATAAAGTGATAAAATACTGAGTCTGTAACTGCAAAATGGAATAATGGGTCCAGTATTCAGTTATTTAATTTGCATGCATCAGCAAATAAATAGTAACTTGAATTCTTTGATATATGTAAGAGCAGAGTGAGGATTGCTGTGGGAATACAGAATAACTCCCTAAAATTAATAAACTCCTAATGTGCTGACCTTTAAGTAATTAAAATCTCAACTTCAATGTTTCATTAACATTTGCATTAGTTCCCTTGGTTTTGCTCTTTGAGACTGCTGCTCAATAAATATAGCAGGATCATCAGGTCTCCAGTGTTCTTCATCATCAAAAAACAGATGCCAAAACATCACTATTTTTTTTGTTCCAGGGACATAGGTCTCACTGTGTAATGCTCCCTTCGATACAAACAGCAAATCTAGTATTATGGTGGACTTTCTGTAGTAGTTCAATGGTAAAGAGAATTTGAAATTGATCCGATGGTGAAGAAATTGTTTAGTTAAATTTGTTTTCTGCACAAAGTTTCATTGCAGCAAAAAGCTTTACATTAAAAAAATAATTTGCTTAGAATAGTTAGAAACTTCAGAATTAGAATCGTTCAGAATGCATGTCATTTTCATACAGATGCATTGACAGAATAACATGACATCCTTAGAAAATAAACTCTGCTATTAAGAAACTAGTAAATCTGTTTGAGTCTTCAATAAAACAAATCTAGTCACCCCAACATCATTATATTCTCTTGCTGAAAGTCTCTCATGTATTGCGCGTTTCCCTCCTTACTCTCCCTCCAATCCAAGAACAGCATTCCCATTGTGCGGGTTTCCTAAAGCACTTCCAGACTTAATTTCGTTTTCACATGGCCTCTTCCCAAGCCGGTACATGTGGATCCACACTCTCCTCAGTAGGCTTGGCAGTCTGTTCTTCTCCGCGTGCGCTCACTACGTGCATTACCGCTAATACGGCTTCTAGCCCACCTGGGCAGCACTCCAGCGCCAAGCCCACCAAGAAGACAACGACTCCTCTCGGTGCATGGCCAGCAGGGGCTGGGAAAGACGCCAGCTCCTACATTCCCGTGACGGGGAATCAGGCAGCAGGCTCCCGGCCCCCCGCAGACCCCCGCCGTTCTCCTTGCGCCGCCTCTCCCACCCGCAGGCGGCGCCGGCCGCTTCTTGTTGCCCTGCCCGAGCCCGAACCAGAGCCCGAGCCCGAGCCAGTCCCCTCGCCTGGGCCGTGCCGTGCCCCGCCCGCGGCCCTTTCCGCCACTGCGCGGCTCCCGAGGGCGGCGCGCTCGGCTCTGCTCCGCATTCCTCCTCCTCCTCCTTCTCCCGGCCCACCCGCCCGCTCCGGGGCTTTGTTGTGGAGGCTGCGGCGCCGGGAGCGGGCCCGCGGGGGAGGAGCGCGCAGGTAACGGGCCGGCGGGGCGCTTCCTTCGGCGGCCGCTCGCGTGGGAACCCGGCCCCTCACCCGGAGCCGCGCCGTGCCCCGGGGGCTGCCCGCAGCGAGCTGCCCGCAGCGCCTCCCCGCCGCCTGGCGGCCCCGCACACCTCCTCGCCTCCCCGCCGGGCCTCCGCAGCCGCTGCTTTGAGGGCCGTGGAGCCCCGGAGCAGCCCCCGGCGAGGCGGTGGCTCCGCCAGCCTCCCCTCCGCTCCCCCGAGGGCCTTCGGCTCACCCCGTCCGGCTCCGAACCGGGGAAGTCGGGCAGCGAGTTGCCCGCTTTGGGGTGCAGGGTTTGGGGTTTCGATTGATGTCACTGCAGTGAGGAGGGGGGACACGGGAAGGCTGGCCTCTGCACGGAGGAAGGGCAGCCGGTGGCAAGGTTATTCGGAGGCTACGAAGTGAAACCTTTCCCAAACAAGTTCAGCAGGTCAAAGCTGGATCTGTAAAGTCAGGTGAGAACAGGCTGTGGAGGGTGCTCAGGCCAGCACTGCATTACAGAGAGGAAAAAAAGCCACATGCACCAAAAATGCCAAAGTAAAGTTTGCAGCCTGTGCTTTTGTTTTGAACATATATGACTTTAAAAGCATCTTTGAGAAGTTCTAATGAATTTTAAACCTCAGCTTCTAGGACTAGTAAGTTTCATACAAACCTGCTTTCTTGATGCTGTTGTAAAGGTCAGTTTCATGTGAGGGGAAACTAACAATGTTTTCTCATTGTGAGCAGTTCAGAGTAAAACCCATTCTGTGTGAGTAGCCTGAGGCCTGTTTTATCTGCAATAGCACGCACCTCCATGCTGCCTGTGGAGCACCTCTGCTGGCATCCAGAAGTAGCTCCAGGGGTTCGAGGCAGTTGGAGCTGGTTGTTGTAGGAGTTTGCTGACCCTTCATTTGGGAATGCTGAGTGCCTTGCAGAAGCTGGATGTCATTTGTAATACTTCTGCAAATTGTAGCTACAGTTAGAACACTCTTATATTAAAGATGCTTTAGGCAGGGAAGAAAAAACACTTAGCTACTGCAGGACTGCTACTTCTGTCTCAGGCAATTCCAGAAACGGGAATTCTGGAAGTTGTGAGGAATGTGGTTATTAGGACATTGTGATACACCCACCTTCTGTCCATCCTTGAGCATCTGTTCTTGGCCCACTGTGTTACTTTGGGAATATACAACCTTGGTTCAATCCCAAACCACCATTTTTCTATTCTTTGCTTGCCTAAATATACTATGGCACTGACTTTTTTTTAATTTTTTTTTTCTAAGTCTTCACAAAATATCTAAAACTAGGTCCTGACTGTTAAGGTAAGCATGCTGTGTTAAGTGACAACTCTGTTTTGGTTTTGTTTGCTTTGCAAAATGTAGCCATTCACAACAAAGTCCTTCAGCTGTTAAGCAGATGTGTGAAAATGAGCTATACATGGAGGAGGTAGCATGGGCGTGATGGCTAGGGGCTCTTTTGCCCATCACTGGTGAAGGGACCAGTGCTAATTTCATTCTCTTGAAAGTGACCAGCTGAGGAGAAGTTACTGCAGTTCTAGTTGCAGTATAGACAGTGAGTAGAGGGGCTGGGCAGTAAAATCAATGTACAGAAGTTATGAAGAAGTTATGAAAGGACAGCTGCTGCTGCAGGTTTGGGGAAGTTGGGATGCCGCAGTGACTGCACAGCTTCACATAACAGAGCGATAACATCACTGGGAAGATGACATCCCCCCCTCCCCCCCGAACTTTGCTTCCTGGTAAATTTGCCTGCGGAGGCAACATCTGGGAGCAGAATATCCATTTACCCTTTTCTAGCCATTTCTTCACTAGTTTTAGATGTTTTGTCTAGTTTTCTTTGAAATGCCTGAACTGATGGGGCTCAATCCAAACTAGTAGATTTTGTGGTCGGAAAGGTTGTATAATCTCATATATTTAATAAATGATTACTTATTATATGCATTTCTATATATCTTTTTGAGGTTACTGCATTTTTCATATAATGATATCAAAAGTACTTTATAGCCTGTTTCTGATTTCCATGACAGTCTGTAATGGGAGCTACTTTCTCTCCAATAGCATTGGGTAGCAAATGAATTTTTAAAAGAACTGTCACCTATTGTCATGTGAGAACTAATTAGACTTCATTGTGGGTTTTTCATTGGTTGGTTGTTTTTTTCTTGATTCACCTCATTTCCCTTTTAATCATTAGTTTACACCTTTTGGAAAAGGAAGTGTTGCTCTTGTTCTTTGCATTTTGTTCTTCTATCTCCCTGCTTTTTAGAAATCATTCTACATTGTGCTGAATTAGAAATACATGATTATGATGTTACCTTTTCTTGACCATGAAGAAATAAAACAATTGTATCAGGCTTACTATGTATCTTGCAGCTAGGCAAACCCAATGCATTATATTACCAGCAGTTACAGGACTATAGTGCTGTCACCCTGTAGCCCAGGTCTAGCTTTTTACATTTTGTGGAATTTTTAGTTTTTTAGGGTCTCTGGGTTGGTAGAAATGTAAGAAAATTTTCAGACCTTGCTGGAAGGGGTTAGAGGAGCAGGAAAGAACGTTTTTTGGTAATTGTTTGTGGAAAAAATCATTAAATTATTAACTGATCACTAGAATTGAAAGAAGGAAGATACACATGAGCTAAGGGTGAAGGGTGATAGATGTTTTAAAGCATACTTAAAGAAACAAAAACTTTCAGGGGTGCAGTCTATTAATTTCTCTGCATAGTAATGTTGCATCTGGCAGATATTCCTGAAGGTATGCTTTCTGGCATTTGCCCTTACATTTTAAAGAGGAACAGCTTTTAAGGAGTAACAGAAGCAGTATTGGACCCTACCTGCAGAAGATTTTGTTTACTTGTTTGTTTTTAATTTCTCAAATTGAATTACTGCAATCTTCCTTATATGAGGTTTGGAACATCTATTACTTGTCTGTCCCAAGCACAAGTAACAGAAATATGATCACTTAAATTGCATGCTATCGGATATCTGTCACAGTGCATCATACTGTGTATGGAGTTCCTCTGTTACTGAGCATCAGCTCCATGTGAAAACAGCTTGCCGTATTTACTCTGCACCATTATACTTGGCTGAGCCTTGTCAAAATTATTCGCAGATTTGTCTTGTTTTTCAAAGGAATTAAATCTTGGTGGTTCAGATAATAATTTTGACAGTTAATTCTTTTAAAAGAATTTTTCTTTGATTTTGAAAGCTAGCACTGTAGCACCATGACTTACGCTGACCTTTATGTTGACCACCAGAAAACATATGCAGCTTGTTTTCTTTCCTGTTTTTGTTTACCAGTGCTTTTCTGATACAGGGTTGTGAGAAGAGTGATGGGGCGAGGTGACTTGTGGGAAGCTGTCTCTCTGTTTGCTGTGAGTTGGAAGCAATGCATGTGCGCAGGCATGCTTCTGTGGGATATAGAGTAGGGAAGGGGAGGAAAGACCAAGTAGGGTCCCTGAGTGGCCACGCAGCCTATCCTCATAAGAAAATCCAGCAGCTGGCTTCCTCTTCTGTGTGATCAAAGCTTGCATGTAATGCATCAGTAACATAATGTTCAAACATCAAAAATAAAAACAAGTCAACCTGTAGGCAAGCAATTATGCCTTCCCCTGTTTAGGCAATTTTAAAAAGAAAGCAGTCCTATAGATCACTTTGAAAGTGTCAGCTGAATGCTGTACTTACCTGTGTAAGTTTTTAGCACATGAGAATAATGGGATCCCTTTACAGTCAGGGTGCAACTGGCGCTGTTGGTATGCATCAACCTGCTGGGCAGCCCTGCAACAAAAAGAAGGGTGTCCTCTGATATCAAAGACAAAAGTACTTGTAGGGCATTTTTTCTTTTCCTTTAACACGTTTTAAAGGAAAAAGGCAGGCAGAGTATGAGCAGAATGAGTGTTTGCCAAAATGTATTGCTGAAATTTATTCTAGAAATTAACGTTGACAAAAACATATAATTCTGCTGGCAACTTTTTGTATAGATAAAACTATCAGTACATATATAGCTCTTGGTTTTAACAGGGAATAAAATACACAAGACTGGTTCATAACACTATATTTTCCTTATTTGAAAGAAGTCAGCATCTACGTGTATGATATCATTTTGCTAGAGATCACTTTGCTATCATTTCTGGCCAGCAAATCAAGGAACAGATCCAACTTGCCTGCAAGTGAATGGCAAAACTTCTGCTGGTCACAGTGGCATGGGATTAGGCTCTAGGTTTGGAAGAAGTAATTGGTAATGACTTTAGCTCCCAAAGGGCATTAATTTTTGCACCGCGAAATCCATAGTAAATTGAGTTAAGGAGATCCACACAACATGCTGGTAGACAAATGTTATCCTTTCTGTCCTTTTATGTAAATCTGTTGAAGACAGAATTTGATCTTTAAGTTACACATTCATTTAAGTAGTAATATTCCAGCCAGCTATGCTCTAATTTAAATGTTAAGTGTGAAATAAATTAGAAAGATCTATTCTGTTTCAGGAAGGTAATATTAGGAAAAAGAAGGATTAAAACGTTTGGTTACTGGTGAGTTGTTGGGAAGAAGGTGGTGGCAACTCCTGTCAGAATTCATGGAATGAGAGCATAATCGTGTGTGAATCCCAACCGTTCTGGGAATGCTGTAATATTCCCACTGGAAGAGAATTTAATGCAGCATCATAGGCTATTGTACTTAAAAGACTATTAAAATATAGTATTTACTTCAATAATGTACAGATCCAGTAATGTATGTAGATTTGTACTTTATAAATAAAAATGTCCACTTGTAAAGAGTGCTGAAGAATTGCTTCATGGTTGCGTGTGTATGTGAATTCTGCTTTGTGGGACCAAACCCAGAACTTCTGTCATTAGTTGTGAATTTAATAAATGGTACTAAGCTTAGATTCACTTTGCAAAAGGGAGTAGGGCTTTCTGAAGCATGGCAGTTGATATGTATAGAAAAGAGAAGGGAAAAGTGTTTGATTGATTTATCGCCAGAGCACAATTAAAAATATTGTATCTTGTTTCAGTTTTTAAGACACGTTAAATATGTTTACAAATATTTGTATTATGAACACTGATTCTTGTTTTGAATGTTCTAGGTTTGTTACCTCTGGGAGTAATCAGTTCTGCTTTAGCCTTCTTTCTTGATGCTATTTCCAAATATATATATTTGTTCCCCCTCCCTCAAAGAAAGTATTCTTGCTGCTTACATATTACATCTGATAGTAAATAAAATACCAGTTTAAACTTTGTTTGTTTGTTTGTTTTTCTGTCAGTGCAGCATAGGTGTACAAGCTGAATTGACTGGTAAAAAGGCAAGCCAGCTTACTAAGAACAATGGTAACTCAGCTTGTAGTAACCCTCAGAGTGTAGTTAAAGAACGGAAAGTACTAACTGAGTATAACTAGAAAATTATTCTAAGACATTCTAGTGGTCATTTCAATGCCATTGTTAGCAATTGTGCAAAAATAAATATTTTCGAAGTATTCATAACTCTCAATAATGGTATTTGTTTGTGGGTACAAATATGATTAGTTACATATTTTATTAAGTGATCAGTTAGTTCTACATAACAGAGATTAGATGATGAAATGTGAAGATGTGTATCCTAATGCAGTGTCCTGTCACTTATGCTTGTTGCATAAATTATACCCACCCTATAATAAAGCTATTAGTATTATTTTAGGTACTATTTGTTTTTGTCAAGTACAGTTCTTAATTTTATTTTATTTTTTTGATTTACAGTTGGATTTGCTTTAGGATTCAGTTTCTCAATGCATTGTCATTGTGACTCGTTCAAGTAAATAAAGTTTCAGGTTCTATAGGATTTTGCAAGGTTAGGTGCTTGGTAGGTGAGAATGGGGTAATTTGGTCATGTAAATTTTTAGATACAAATGTGAGAAACAAAGTATTTTTCATCATAATAAGCTATAGTGTGTTCGTGTGTATCTGTGCAGGGATACAGGCAGATTTTCAATTTTCCAATGTATCAGAATGTTAGGATGCGGCTTTCCTTGTCTAAAGAGTTTGCTATATCCACTGTAGGAATCATTTGCTCCTTGGTACCTTCCTTGTAATGAGGAAAATGGCATTAGAAAATAGCCACCACAACTTGAAGATCTGATGAATGTTTTCTGCTGACTCTTAAAATTATGCAAACGTTGTAGGATTTAAAGTGACCTTAAACACTAAACAACTTTTTTTTTTTTTTTTTAACTCATTGGAGTTGTGCAGCTTTTTATTTGCGGCACACGTTCCCATTTTTTGTAGGGCAGCTTTTTCTGTTGTTTTGCTGAGGAGAGAAGAAAAAAAAAAAAAAAGAAGGCAAGGAACATCTTATGGAGAAGGTAACTGAAAAATCTCCTTTTCATGTTTTTGTCATGGACAGAAAATTATACTTGGAAACTTATTCAGTTGAGCCACAAGAGCAGAATTAAGATACTGATTACCAGAAACACTGTCTTCTGTGTTTCCTTGCCTTGTCCTCCCTGAGACCTTTTGGTTCCTTCTTCCTGCCCTGGTAAGGTGGCAGCGGTTGGTACTGTGCTCTGAACAGGGAGCAGCTTTGTCAAGCCATATTTTTTCTTCAGATAGCTTGAAGAAAAAAGTTTCCCTGATAGTCCTTGACGCCAAGGGAGAGTGACGAGGAAAGGCTGCTTGCTTCAGTGCTTTGGCCAGCAGGAAGACTGAGCAGAGCTTTCATGTGTTCTTCAGTATTTCTGAAAGCTCCAAAGGCTATGTGACTTTAGACACATTTAGACACATTTGGCAGCTCTCCTTTGGCTGCTTTACCTTGGGCTGATGTGATATAGATAGTGGCAGTAGGCGGCGTCTTCTCTCTTCTGAATTTTCCAGGACCTATGTGTTTTTTTCAGAAAATGTAATTCTAAAGCATTTATTAGAATATTCTTTTTTTTCAGTGAAGGCAAGCCTTGTTTTCTTTTTGTGACATAATGGTGCAGTGCTTGTTTCTACTTTTAATTATGATGGGGCAACAGACTTATTTATACAAGTAGAGTGGCAGCTGACAATATGAATTTTCTGTGAAGATATTCTTAAAGTAAATAAATCTGAAATCCCAAATGTGAGAGACTGACTTCAGCCAGAATCTCAGCATTTTCTGCATGTCATCCAGTAACTTAAAAAAAAAAAAAAAAAAAAGTCTCTGCTTAGACCAGTATAAAAACAGTACAAATGTACTTTTGTCTCCTGGGCAGGTGATAAAAATGCTAGTAAAATTACACAGTTCTATTTGGACAGTAGTTGATATTTTTAGATATTTTTGAAGTGCATTGCCTCCTTGACAGAACTACAACGTTTCCTTATACTGAATGTCTTTATTCCAAATATCACTAGATGAATGATACAGGTGGAATCAAGGACATTCTGTTACTCAGTAATCAAAGCAGGACAATTAATGTCAGATACTAATTAATATCTGCTTTCACATATGCTAATCAACTTTTTAACACTTTTTCATTTTTGCTGCTGGTTGTCAGGATACCATGAGCTTGCTGTCAGTGAAAGCAGTTTAAGATACAATAAAAGTGAGTCTTGAGGTACCTCAAATAAATACCTCAGTTCACTTGACCTGTATCTGAAGAAAAACAAACAGTTATTAGTAGATCTATATTTGTCTATCTGATTGTAATGGTATTTATTTTAATTAGACCACAGGAATCCTGAACTTAAACTTTTCTCTTTGCACCTGATTACATATGATGAAAAAGGATGTGGTTCCACACCTATATCCTTCTCAACTGATGTCATTGTTCTTTAAGGGAGGCAGCAGCAACCCCATAGTTGTACTCAGTTACGTTTTAAAAATGCATTTTGATTACAATCTTAGTTTAGCAAATGAAAATCCACCTTTAAGGATTAAACTTTGTTTTTCCTTCAAGTTCCCCCCCCAAAAAAAAAAAAAAAAAAGCAAAGAAGCATTCTGTTCTTTCTGTTATGCTTGCAGCTGTCTTCTACCTGAGTTCACTGTAGGAGGTTTGTCCATTAGTGTCTTCAACTATCTTTTTAGAGGGACAAACTAAATTGGAAAAATAGGGCCCCAAGTAGGGCTGTGTGAATTCACTGGTGGTGTTGTTCACTGTATCTCCCTGCCCATAGTGCCTGGGTGTTATTACTCCCTGATCTGTTCCTGCCTTCTTGCTGCAATGATATCTTGGTTGTTTCCAGGTGCTTCTGGCTAAAGTCATGCTATCTCTTCCTGCAGAGGCATACAAAGAGATGTACTATGAGGGATATAAGTATTTCCATGATTCTGTTACCCTGACTTCATTGTTCTTTTGCCTCCTACAATATTCAGCCCCAGTTAGTTGGCTTAAACTTGGTGTTGAGTAGGGGACAGGATGCTCAAAGAAAAAGGCAGAGGGGAAGTTGTGGAACCCACTGCGCTTTTCTTGTGCCGTCTCTTTTCTTGCACTGTATTAAGTTAGCTGCTGATCTTCCTTGGCATGCCTTGGAAAAGAGAATTGTTGTGCCTGGTAAGCCATTTGTTGGCCTTGCCACCTGTGTGTGATCACCAGTTGGGCATGTTTACTAATTTGTCAGGTATTTCTTTCCAATCCCTGTAGTAAGCTTGTTCAAAAGTAGTTCAGGGACTATGTATGTGGACTGCTGCATAGAAGTGGTAGCACTGCCTCTTCTTTCTGCTACAGCTTCTCTTCTACAGTATGAGCTCATGCTAAATGGCCTTGGTTGATGAGCATATCAACCCATGGGCATGTGTGCTGCTCTCTTTCATTGTCATACGTGACCTGAAGGCAGAGTGGGGTCAGTCAGGTGAGGGTGTTAAATGACTCAGTTTGAGAAATGCTGCACATAATATGTCAGTGGTAGCTAAATTGGTGTATACAATTCAACATGCTACAATTGCATGAGCTGCAGTTGCTACAGCCCAGAAATACCCTGGGTGACTGGTGATAGTCACCTATTGAAACATTTTTGCTTCTGGACAGTAGGGGAGTCCCTTTCTATGGAAAGTGAAGATCGCCTATAACTGATGCCCCAAATCAAGCAGACATTATGAAATCCATTTCCAGTAATTTCCTGATTTAATCTGCATTTGCTTTATAGCTTGCTTTAAGAACAATAAAGCTTTACATCTGGATCAGGCGTGTAGAGGTGTATGTTGCATCTTGTAGAAAAATAAGGGTTCTTTAGGACAGTTTTCAAGCCATATTTTACAAATCCTAAAGGATAATAAAAGATTTCATACACATACACCTGTCCCTACTCAGCGGGTATGTGCGCATGTATTTGGCTGACAGTCTCCTGCTGAACCAGGACTTCTTTAGCAAACAGAGATATAAGCTAGCAGGTGGGAAGCTCGCTGCTCACTGTGCAGCGCCAGCAGCCAGGAGATGGAGCCTGTGCCCGCAGCAGGCCCTGCATGGGCTGCGCTCATAGCACCTGCACCTGGCCCTGCGTCTGAGTCTGCCCCACTGCACCTAGGGCATCACCAGGGTGGTCTATTTAATCATCCAGTTTTAGTTTGGGTGCTTGGTTCTCTCTCTCTCTCTCTCTCTCTCTCTCTCTCTCTCTTTATATATATATATATATATATACATGTATATGTATGTACATATGTATATGTGTGTATATATATATATATTTATTTTTTCTTGTTAATGCTAACTATTAATCCTGTTGAAACTAAGTGTTTGAGCACTGAAAACTTGAACAGTACAGTGCATTAATTCAAAATCAGCAGTAATTTATCCTGCAAATTCCATATTTGGCATGGTGTGTCTGCACACCTGCATTGTGGCATGTGGCTCAGCTAGTCAATGGGGTGGTCGTGGTTCATTCACTTCTATGTGAGCTGTTTGTAAAGCTGTTAAGAATATGCAAGTTGTAAACAATTTCTTTAGAAATAAGTTTACGAGGTGCAGTCTTGTAGGTAGACTGGTCACTACGCTAGTGTGAGAACAGTTGCTAAGTAATAAGGTGCTAATTTTACTTGAAAATGTGAGTTACAGCTCTTAATTTTAAAGGGACAGAGCAGGATAATGTTTTAGAGGTAATACGAGGTAGTGAGTTTGTTGTTGTGGTGAGGTTTTTGTTTTTGTTTTTCTTTTTGCTGCCAAGAATGTACTTACTTCAAAGATCTGCCAGATCTGTTCTGTGATTGTAAAAGGTACACACTTTGTGTACCATGTACCTCACATTTCTTATTTGAAATTCTAAATGACTTATGTTTACACTTCAAAACAATGGAAAGGGTGTGGGTCCCTAGGGCTCCTGCTCTGACTAATATTTCTGTGCAGTCACACTCCTGTAAAGTGCGTTATAGCACAACAGGAAGGTAAAATCATTCTCAAAGACTGCAGATTTGTATGATGACCATATGATTACTAGGCTAAGTTGCAAGTAGAAATAATCTTTGGAAATGTGTTTCTCTGTGCTGGTTATTATGAATATGAAACCTGCATTCAGACATTAGGGAATGGGGTTAAAAGTGAGATGAAATTATGAAGGCAGTTGTGAGATGAAATTATGAAGGCAGTTGTCAGAAATAAATTATTGACTTAAAATTCTGCTGAAATGGTATAATTTGATTTGCTTTATTTGTTTTGATGGTTAATAGTCACTTATGGTTTGCAAAAAATGAAATCACGGGTTTTCTTTAAGATGGCACACTAGCAAATTGCAATACAGCACTGAAGGATGGGTCGTGTCTGGAGCTCGCTCTCCCAAAGTGCAACCACATGTGTTAGTTAGACATTTAGTTGAAGTTGCCTTCTAATTTCTATTTGTGTCTGCCATCAAAAAATGCTGGCAAAAGTAGAGACAGTTATTAAGTAGTCTTAAGCATTAGTCTTTTCTAAAGCACTTTAAATTTTTAAAATATCGTTTATTTTTCAGCCAACTGCATGTAGTTGTCACCTTATCAGACCATTCTGATAATATGTGTGATGAGTTCTGAAGTCTGTCCTTGAAACTGATCAGTGATGTGTTTATAAGAGGAATTTTAAAAAAACAAAACAAAAAAACAACTGAAAACAAACAATCAACCCAACAAAACATGGAAGAGTTTGAATTGGGATTAACTGTTGTTACAAGCTAGCAGTTTTGAGGAGATCAGTTTGTGGCAGACATCTGGGCAAAACGCTTAGAAAATATTAACAAATCCCAAGCTAACCCCTATTGCTAACAAAGCAATTAGAATTCAGCCTCTGAAAGTGATCTTGGAGTACAGACTGCTTTTTGGTGGAGATAGAAGATGCAGGTGAAAGTCCAAGTAGACAAGAGATTAAGCTGAATAGTGTCATCTCAGCCTCCTTCCTCCTGAACAGAAAGACAAAATAGTTTGTGCAAATAGTGCGTGGTGCAAAACGTCAGAAGTCTTGAGTGTCCAGAGCTATCAGCTATCCTTCTTCAAATATCAAAATATGCAAACATGATGACAAGAATGATGGTACCTTTAGTTCTGAAGATATTGCCCTGGATAATAAGATGGGAGAAGCAAAAATTACCTACCTGAAGTTAAGTGGAAAGCATATCATTTGGATAGCCCAAATGCAAAAAAAAACAACAGTGTGGTACCAGGCAAGAATATTATCAAAAAAAGCAAGCTGTAGAAGAATATAAAGATTTGTTTTGTGTTTATATAATAATCTTACTGCCATCAAGGGAAGGATTACTAAATTTTAGCTCATGTTCTTGTCAAAGGAGTGTGTTTTGTTTGTTTGTTTTTGTTGTTGTTGTTTTGGTTTTGTTTTTGAAGAGGGGGAGGACTTTTTCAGGAAAAGTCTGTTGATAAAAAAAAAAAAAAAATTCCATGAAATACAAGTTAGAGCTGAGAAGACAGATGGTCCAGAAAGTGACATTCCAACAAATGTTTGCCCTTAGAAGCAAAAGAAGAGCTTAATAATCTTCTGTGAAACGTGAAATGAACGATAGAGTCAACAGGATGGGTTTGCTGCTCATTAAAAGGTGGGGAAGAAAAGACAAGTCTTCATTAAACTTGTTGGCCTTAAAATGTTTTAAAAATAATAATAATAATAATAATAATAATAAAATTCTTGCACATGTCAGTGTATAGAGATCATGAAAAGATGACTGATAGCAAATGGTTTTCTATGCTTGATGCATTGGTAGAATTTGGCAGTTGCCCTCAACCAAGTGGAGACCTACATCTGTGTGTGTTCAGCTTTACTTATGTATCAGCACCTGCTTCTTCTGAGAGCCATTTAGATTTTATGTAGTGCCTGAAGCATTTAGCAGAGGAATGCAACAAATGTTTAGTAGCAGATCTTGAAGTCTGAAGGAAGGGAGGATGACAAACATGTAGAACTAGCAGTTGTAGGAAACTCTGGGAAGATGCAAAGCTTCTAGGGTCTGGTTCCGTCTCTTTTGATCTAAAAGATCTCAGGTGGTAACTGAAACACAGTAATTCCAAATGATGGTATGGGCAGAAGTATTAGAGTTTTTGCCTAACAGTAAAGGGTATTGCAAAGAGCTATTGAAGATCACCTGTAACATAATGAGATTTCCCTACTACAGTTTTTCTGTTGACAAGTTACATTCACTGGGGAGCGAGATTTTAGGCACCGAGCCCTTTAAACCACTCATGCGAAACAAGAAATCATAATGTACAGCAGGGGCTTCAAATCCTCTGTATTGATCAGTTGTGAAACAGCAACTGATTGGAAAGGGCCTGTTGGTCTTCTAAGGTCTGAATGGTTTCCGAATGCAAATGGGGGGAAACGGAACACTTTGACAACTGCAGTCTTGCATGGAAAACTAATTTGGATGAGGTCATTGAGCTTTTTATAGCTTAAATTTGCATCTTAGCAGTAGGAAAGGCCAAAGTTTTAATGCTTGGAGTTCAGTGTTCATTCAGAGGCGTAAGCTTGCTAGATCTAATGCAAAGCATCTCACAAAATGCTAATTTTTCTGTTTGTAAGCATATACCCAATATATTTTACTATCTAGCCAATGCCTGGAAACCAGATTTCCTGCTGGACTAACTACCCCTAATTGTGGGCTAATTATCACTATTTATGGTACTTTTGTGTGGCAATAAAGGAAAGTAGCAGGAGAAACTGGTCTAATACTGAGATTTATGAGATAAACAGTATAGACTGTAGTGTTCTTGTGTGGTACAAAATTTTAGTTGATATATGATTCAGGCAGCTAAGAGGGAAATTCAACTGATAGCTAAAATATTTTAAATTGTATGCATTGGTGACAGCCTTTTCTGAAAGCTGAATGGCTTTGGTGGTGGTTTTATTTTTATTTCCCTTTGGAAGTGGATTGTGTGAGGTGGGGAGTTGTGCTTGCTTCCCTGTTTAGCTTTGTAAATGTTGTGCTGTTCAAACTGACATTACTACTTATCCAGCAATGATCAGTTTTCTATTTCTTTGTATCTAAGGCACAGATTCCAGATGGGTGTCACAAAACCCCTTTTTCCTTTCTTTTTTCTTGTTTGTAGAATAGATTTGAATCATTATTTCTAGAAGGAGATGGTGATTCATTCCAGTAATTCATGCAGGAATGATTTACAGTCTAATACAGGAAGGATAAGCCAGATCTTACCGAAGTTTCTTATGCTTGTGTCTGTTCTTAAATAGCATCAATTGCCTCCCAAAGATTTTTAACTTATTTTACACTGTTTATAAGTGTGTCTATTTATATATATTTAAAGTTATTAAAATATGTATGTATTAGGATTTTTAACTGTTTGTTTTTTAGGGTCTGGCCAGCTTAAAATTAGAGCTAGTGTTCTTTATCTCTAGTTATCTGTTGCAATACAGCTTTACTGAAGGACCTCTGTTGATCAATTTTTCATAATTTGAAAAAGCTGTAGGAGAACCCCTGTACCTATTTTCATATAAAACCATAACATGAAGAAAAATAGTACAGGAATGTTTTCCTGCATCAATTAAGAATGTACTGCATTGTCTTGATACCAGATAAACAATTTGATACTCATATAGAGAGTTTCATATACATAAATAGGACTTAGATAAACTACTTTAATCACTTATTTGCTTCTATCTTCTGATTTTATAGTTAACTTGGGAAGTAAGAATAATATTATTTGTTGTATGCTTTTGTGGACTGGATGTAAATTAATCACAGGAGTACAGTGTCAGCATGAATTAATTATGTAAGTAAGCCAAATGGCTATTTCATTATTTTATTTAAATGGCAATAGCTTGAGAAGATCTTTTGTCCTAATAGATTAGCCAGAATTCATTTGAAAAAGTCTTAGTATGTTTAAGGTAATGGAAAAAAATCACTTTCAGTACATCCTAGAATAGATCCTGTTTAAAACAGATGACAGCCTGTCACGTTCAGTAGCATATCAGTCATCAGATTTATTCTAATTCCTTAAGCTGAACATTTCATTCAAGCCTGTAGATTGTCTTGTCAAGCTACCAAAAGCTTCATAGCTTTCCTGTCAAGCATATAGTTGCACCAGCAGTTCACAAATAAACGTTAAGCTGCAAAAATATTGTTTATTTTCTTTAACCTTTTATTCAGTTAACTCTGGTGTTCTTCGTGTTATTTTCTCCACATGTGTTTATCACAAAGTATTCAAGGTACTACTTCCTAAGCATGCCTCATCCTGACCATAGCCACTTCAGACCAAGGGCCACTCGTTTTGCCATGTGTTGTTTTTGCTCATAGAGGTCTAGACCACCACAGTTATGACATTCCTGCTTTAATCACAAAGGCCCAGTGAGCAGCTTAGTTTGCTGCAAACATGAAGGAATTCCACTACTAGCGTGCAGGAGGCACAGGGGGAACCAGTCCTGCCTTGTGCAGGGCAGCTCTGCTGGTGGAGATCTGCCCTGTCTAGAAAATTACAATTTTGTTATCAGCCTGTATGTGTCATTCCCACTTCATCAAAATGTCTTTGGGCTTTTTTTTTTTTTTTTTTTTTTAATGCTTTACTGGGCGTGTTGGTGCACATGGGGCATGGATGAATTGTGCTTCTTGCTTTTCTTTCAGATCTGCCACCTTTAAGCACAAATCATTTATGTTGTTTTTTGTTTTTTGTTTTTTTTTTTTTTGTTTGTTGGTTTCTTTTTTGACCTTCTCTTATTCTGAGCCTTTTACTTTGCTTAAAAGAAAGCTTCTGTGTAAATTGTAGCACTTGCATACAAAGTACTTGAGCCTGTGCAGTAGTGAGAACTTAGCTTGAGAAACAGTTGACTTTCTTTGACATCGACATGCATATGTCTAGGGGCAGTAAAACACTGGGGTGGTTAGTAGAAGTAATGCTAATTAATGCTTGTACTAAAAAAGCAAACAAACAAAAAACCTAAACTACTAAGTTGGGGCATTTGTATAATTTATATTTAAGTCCAAAAAATTGCTCAGTGAAGTGAGTTTTCAAGGATCACTAAAAAGCATGTCTGGGTTAAACTAACGGCTAATATTAAACTGCTAATGCTGTGGCATTGAGTGTAAAGTTGTGACTGCCCTTTTATAGGGGAAAAAAAACTTCCTTGCTTACCTTTTTCAGCAATAATAAAAATCTAAGCTGAGTGTTAATAATTGTCGTGAACCACCAAATTCAGATTTCTACTCTACTTTCTACTGTTCTTCACTGGAACTCGTGATTTCTTGTGGCTTTTATTTTCTGTCATTTGCACATGGTGCTACATTTTCTCCCCTAATCAGATGTTTTTCTTTGTCATAAAATCCTACTTTTTTATTTACAATATTTTGATTTGCTGAATGGCAAATATATTCTTTTAGCTGGCTTATTTCTTGAACAGGTATTCTGGAAGACAGAGTGTACTTGTCTAAAAATCAACTGTGGGGTTGAAGCCATAGATAGAATCATAGAATCAAAGCCTGAGTATAAAAAAAAAAAAAAAAAAAAAAAAAAGTCAAGATAATGAGAAATCAGAAAATAAATACCTCTTACTAAATTTGACTTGTATTCAAATGCAGAAATACAGAAATATGTAGCATAGACACAACATGGTTACAGAGAGATAAAGTAGAGTTTTACAGAAGCATAATATTTTTGTTTTGTTTTGTTTTAATTTAAAATTTATTTATAAGATGAAGGCTTGGAATTCTCAGTATAAATCACAGTATGGTTCTGATGAATGCCAAGGTCAGTAGATGGATACCTTTTCACTTGCAAAATGTTGCCTCTAGGTAAGTGTTGGAACTACAAATGGTCTTTTGTGTTCTAATTTGTGAGGTTCCAACTTGTTCCATTTCATCAAAGCAAGGGGCTCTGTGAAGGAATCAGAATCTGTCTGATCAGGATCTTTGTTGGATAGACTTCAAGGTTTTGTGTGCCATCTGGTTTAATGAACATGAAATTGTAGTATGGCACAGGTCAGCAGCTTTAATTTGCTGGTCTGATGACCAGATCATTGAGGTCTGCTCCTCATTGTGACTCGGCATTCTTTCTAAATGGCAAAGATTGATGAAACTGCAGAAGGACTGATAAGGAAGTGCGACTCCTTGTGAGGTAGACTCACTTTACTTTTTCTTTTTGATACAATGAGATTTCTTTCAGGATCATAATGAACCCATTTCTTATGCTAAAACTGTTAAAAGGATGGTAGTGTACCCAGTTGACTAGGTTGTTTATGGCACCCTAAAGGTGTGAAAGAACAGAACACCAATGAACGATTCCTTTAATCATAAATGTTATGGATGCGTGTGTAATGGTTATGTCAAGAGACTCTTGTCCTGCGATATACCTACAGCCATCCAGCTAAGGGTGCTTAAGTTAGTTTCCTACACTAGTGTAGCATAAAGGTATGGCAATGTAATCATAGCTAGGAGCAAAATTTAGGCTTTTGCTTTGAGGCCTCAGAATGTGATGGTAGCAAAAATAAACATGGTTGTGGAGTGTAACACTTTTTCTCACACTGTACTGAAGGTGACTGCTGTGGAGGTGTACAAGGTAACTCTAATTAAAACAGTTTCCCCTTGAAATGTAATTTTGTTCCTCCTCTTCACTATCCAGTGGTAGACTAATATTTGTCTCCAGAATGTTTTTCCAGGATCTGAAGTGGAATTACAGTATCTGAAGGTTACTAAATATTAGGCAAAAATTATAATTCTCTTCATAGTTTAAAAGTATCTTTCATATTTCAAAAACCCTCCTGGATGTAAAATTCTTTTGGCAAACATTCACTATCTTGCACTTATGAGAGAAAACTTACTAAAAATAGCATATGCTGTTATCATACTAAGGTTCCCCACTGGTTATATCTGCCCAGTAGTTTGTTTTCTGTTTGGCCTAATATGCACTTTCCAAGTTTATCTTAAAAGTTAAAAAACAAAAAACAGTTTACTGAGTATTTAGTATTACATTTTCTTTCCAGTAATACAGCCATTCAGCTAGTTCTTAAGACTCCCACATGTAGTGAAAATAGCACAATGATGGATAAACATATATGTACATGTGTGTGTTGATCTTGTTGTGTTTTTTTAAACTAATCCAGTAAAATATAATTATTTGTAAAAGTATTACAGTTTACTAATACAAGTGAGGAATTTGATATTGTGAGTAAAAGCAGAATTTTGTTCCAGTTGCTATAGAAATTATTTCAGAATATTATATTTCAATTAATAAAAAAATAGATAATACTCTCCAAAATATTTTGAAACAATATTTGAAACAATTTTTAAAACAAAATATTTTGAGATAATAACCTGTTACCTGATTTTAAAATTGTGTTTGGAAGGGTGTCTGGACTTCTCAGATATCTAGAGATGCAGGTTTTTAGGAAGGTGTTTCTTAATGGTTTTCTGAGAGTATGAGTGTTTTTTTTAATTTATTTTTATTTTTATTTTTTTCCCCAATCTGTTTTGAAAACACTCTGGGAAACCTTCAAATCCTAAACTGCTTTTTCCTTAAATTTAGCTTTTTCTTAGAGTGAGCATCTTTATAAATCAAAAGTAACTTAGCATCTCAGTGAAGTTCAGTGTGACGTGTAAATGAAATTCACTAACTCTTACGCAGGTTGAGCATATTCTAATAAGCTAAGTTATATAAGGCAAAAACTGCCATCTAACCGTTGTACCTCTTTTTCCAAACCTGTCTACTACATTCACAGTCCAACTGAAAAACTGAGTATGGTGAAATACTGCCTTGAGATCAGAAGGAAGCAAAAGAGGGCTGTTACTTATTGACATGTTTTCAGATAGGGAAATAACTGGTTAGATGTTGTGGTTTTAAAGTCTTGAAGAAATTAAAAGAATGAAGTACTCTGTGAATGCAGTGTCAAAGTGACATAACTTTGTCAGAAAAATTACACCTTTTTTACATTAAAGTTTGAACATGTTAGGTTTTGCTTTTGACAACAAGTCATGTTAAGTCTTGCCTTCAACAGCAAGGTGTCATAAAAGCACAGCAATCAAGAAAAGTTGCCTTCCTTCATAGTGTTTAAGAAATACTCCAAATGATTTTCTTCCTTCTTTCCTCCCAGTTTGACTGTGAAATAGAAAGCTGTTTAGGAGTTTTTTCTAATGCTGTATTAGACACAGAAGACATCCTAGTGCAAATACCTAACCTTCTTATTAGCTACTCCTTCAACACGAAAGGCAAGGTGAAGCTCTGGAGTCTAAAAGTCTTACAGCTTCAGCATGTCCTAGAATATCTTCAGAATTGTTCTATTTGTGTGTGTCTGTATATATGTAAAATCTTGCATATTATGTATACTTATGTTATCAAGTCTTGCTTTATTTATTTATATTTTTTTTTAGTGATGCCAAGCAGTGCAACTTGTAATGCCCAGAACGTCTGACAAACAAGCCTCAAACTGTTCAACAAGATTATGTGCATGAGAAAGCAGTCATCAAAATGAGCTTGGGTTTCAGAAGTGCTGTCTAAGTAAAGATTTTGCCTCCTTTGTCTAGTAAGTGCATTTAGAGCTCTTTTGCTCCACCCACGAATAACTTGTGGGGCCAATATTCAGCTGCTCTCTCGGCTCTCTGAAACCTAACCTAATTTCTTCTTTTCACCTCTGGTGTCAAGTGTAGTGGCAATTAAAACATTAATGTAGCTTGATGAATTGAGGAATAATGAGTGTTAGATATCTAAATTTATGATGAGGTTGTAAGAATGAAGAGAACATCCATCGGTTTCTTTTTATAAAAACTGAAGAGAATCTTGCTGAAACTGGCTTGATAGTTCTAGGTCTGGAACATTTCCAGGATTTTTTTTTTCTTCCATTTATCTTTGTGGAAAGAATCTGATTTTTTGAAGTTCAGAACCCCTAGTAAAAACTTCTGTCAGTTATATAACCTTACCTGAACCTCTTTTTAGATTGTTCTCAGAGAAATTCTTTATGGGTTCTTCATTGTAAATTATTTTCATGTTTTAGACAAATAACATGCTTTCTAAGGCTTTCAAATGGCTTCAAAACACAGGAAAGAAATGTTTTAAACAATGTAAGTTGGTCTGGCTTTTCTATTCTGTTCTTTATTCTTTATTTATTATGATGTTTTATGTAATCTTAAATGATGACAAGATCAAGGTACGCCAGTTCCTCAATGATCTAATTATGCAAGTGCATATTTCCAAAAATGCTGAAATATTTCATTGGTTGAAATAGAAGAACAGAAATGACAGAGCTTTTATTGTACTGGGAATCTGACAATTTTGCCTGTTTTTTTTTTTTTTCAAGTTAACCTGCATCTCTTTCTAGACCTTTTTCTTTGAGTTTTCCATCATTTGTAACTTAACTATTTTAGATGGAAGCTTTTATTCACAGTAGACATTTCTTTTCTACTCTGTGAAGATAACTTTTTTGGTCAGTTTCGGCTGAGAAAAAGTTTGAGGTATTTTCCAAAGAAGCTTAGATTAAAGATAAATATATTTTTTTTCCCAAAGTAAACAAAAATATTGCAGTAGTTTGATTGGGAAGAAAGCATTTGTTAGTGAACTTCATGAGTTTTGCACAGGCCCACATATCAAGCCTTTCAAGGTCCATATGGAATGCATGCCTTTCCTCCAACATGTCAACCAAGCCACTCAGCTTGTAGTCATCCACAGTCTTGTTGAGGGTGCAGTCAGTCCCACTGTCCATGTTGCTAACGAAGACATTAAATGGTACCAGTCCCAATACAGACTCCTGAGGGACACCACTTGTCGCTGGTCTCCACCTTCTCACTTGCAAGTATTTGTAGTAAACTAGTATTTGTAGTAAATGAAGACACTGTGTGCTGGATATAGTTGATAGATTTAAAAAGAAACATAACTTGGAGAGACTATATATTTGTTGAGTTGTAGGCAAAAGTATGTTGATGTTCACACCTGTGCAACATCTTACAATTGTGCAAGCACATTTTAGGAAACAGTTATAATCTTACATAAAGAGGACAGCTTAAAGGACAGCTTTCTCTTCAGATACTCATTTTTAAAAACTGGTGGCTTGGTTAATTCTCTTAAAGATCAAAACTGATCTGGATTTGTTGCTTTATTTCTCTGTTCTTTTTAGTTCGTAAAATTTCAGGTGTCATGATTCTTGTCAGCTCTTGAATTTGTGTTGGTAGATAATTTGGGGTACGTACAATGCACTGGATGTTTTGTTTTATGACAGCACAAGAGGTGCGTTTGTGCTCTCATGCTGCTCAAAATGTTCTGACATAAGTAGTTGGTACAGCTGTATTTCTCTGAGAGGTCTGTGGGCCTCATTCATTACCAGGTCTTGAAAGGATGGCACATTTCTAGCAGGCCTCAACATGTTTAGTACTCATAATGGTTCTTGATCAGGCTCCAATATCCACAATATTTTGTAGCCCTTATGCTTTACATTTTTAATACGTTTGTTGTCAGGAAAAAAGGGGGCTATTTGAAGGACTTTGAGAAATGTGAGTTGGCTGGGTAAACCAAGACTTTCTTTGCTTCCATTTGGTTTGTTGCCTCTGTTCCTTTTCTAAATTTCCGCTCAATCTTCATTTGTTCTGTGAAGTCAGCTCAAAAATTAAATTGGGTTGCTTTGGACAGGAGAAATGTCATTTCTGTTTAATGTTATTACTTGTACTAGTGGTTTATTATTATGCTACTAAATAACCCCTTCTCATTTTTACACGTGCATAATATTCTGTGACTTTATTTTTGTTTTTTTATGGCAAAATCTAGGCTAGTAACTTACTTATATGGTAAAATAAATAATTCTTGTGCCTTTCTACTTTTTCTCTGGTCTGCTGTCCTGCACTGTCAAGCAGAAAGCAATGCAGAATTTAGTGTATTGTAGGAATACTAGTTTTGATGACTTTAATTACAGTCATTGGCATAATAAACTAGGAAGGTAGGAAGGCACTTCTGAGTATCACCCAGTTCACACCTCTGCTAGACCAGGCCGTCTAGCTTGTTAGGTCAGCTTGCTATATCCAGAAGAGTTTTGCCTTTCTTTAGCAACAGGAGATTCAGTGTTTGACCTTCCTCACTGTGAAAAAATCCTTTACCTTCCTTGTAAGTCATGTGCTACAAACCTCTCATCATCTTTCTGGCTCTTCTTGACTTCCTTCAGGACATCCCTGGGAGCCTCATACTGGACACAGCACTTAAAGCATCATTGTAGAAGTGTTAAATAGAAAGGATTTATCTACTGGTGGTGATTTTGTCAGCAGACTGTAATAGGCATCACCGTGAGGACGTATTCCTAATTCTACTAAATATTCTTAGCTCCAAATAGGACAGAAGCTGCTTTAAAAATCTATGTCTTTATCTGTGCAGGCTATGGAAATCACAGCCTGGTTGTAAACTACTTAGTTATGGAGATCTAGTGCCCTGGACAATACGTAATAATTGTCTGTAAGACCAGTGATTTATTTACGACAAAGCTGAAGGATGGTTAAATGAGTTGACTATTCTGCACTTAACCAAAGCATATCACAGTTTCGTGATTAGAGTGGAAAAAAAAAACGTTAATGGAGAAGTCACAGAAGAAAGCTACCTCACAGAACACACATGCAGATGAGAAAGATGGACAAAAAGGTAGAGACAGACTTTAACAAGATCCTATGTGGTTTTCTTTACATTTCAAAGACATGGCAGAGAGGAAGAAGGCAAAGGCATGTATTGTCAGAGGAAAGACAAAACTAAATAAAAAAGAAAAGAAATGGAAGACAAAGGGCAGCTAAAAACTGGGATAGAAGAGAACAGAGCAGGCTGAAGATTGCTTAATAACTAAAATACAAATATTGTTATTTCATTTTTTTTATTGGGAGAGAGAGAATATAACAGAGGGGATAAGAGATACGGGGATCAGTGATTTAATATGCAGATAAAACACTTCCTTGTATGTGTGAAGAGAAAAACGAGCCTTGAAGACACTGACCTAATACCAGAAATTAGTCAGGGAGGAAAAATAAACAAAGATAAAAGTGCATGTCCTTTATCCAATTAAATTTAATTCAGGAACAGGTACAATCTACTCTAAACCTGTTAAAAACTGCAACAAAAGATGTATTCTCTCTTGCCTTTGTCAAAAGCACAAAACAGCGAATGAGTACTCTGTTTCAGAGTATGTCATCGTTAAAAGCATCAGATGCAAATTCTTCATGGAGAATGAGAAGTTTGTGCAGCAGAATAAAAAACATCTGAGCCCTGGTTCTCCATGTTTTTCTGATATATGCAGGTTGCTCAGAACTTAATGCAGGTGTCTCATCTCTTTCGAGGCCAAGAATTGCTACAGGAGAAAAGCTAAGGATTATTATATTATTCTGCCCTCTGGGAAAATGTTTTTATCAAGCTTCCAGATAATGCATTTAACTTCTAGAAGTCAAAATCTGGAAGTCTTTGTGGCAGTGCTGGAGTTTTACACGTGAAGTACTACTCATGCTGCATTCATTCATGGGGAGTGCTAATACACTTGCATAGCTTTTATATTCCCTTTAAAATGAAACAATATTTTGCATGAAATATTTCTATTTTAAAGCAAAAAAAAGAGTAATAAAATACAATACAATAAGTAACTCCATAATCAAATTTAAAAGTATATTTAATTTCATGGCTTTCAAATACCTAAGAGAGTAATTTTATTCCACACCTGACAAATATTTACAGTGACTATTTCAGTTACTCTTTGACTAATATTTTTCAAATTTCCCCAAACTAATTTTAACTTATTTTGAGTTGCATTATGTTTCTGATTTTCCATAAAGTTGTGTATGTTAGTGAGGAAATGTGAATCTTTTGTGGAGGAGTGTATCACTGCTTCAAAACTTGTCATGCACCTGAGCTAAAGAAAACAATCTTCCCTTGGGAAATGTTTCTAGAAGGTAATTTTGTTTCTTATATAGTATACCCTCCTAAATTAAGTTCTTTTGCTTAGGTTGGCCTGAGGCAAAACGTTTCAGGATATTTTAGGAGATCCTGGTGATCTAATTAAGCTTACAAAAATAACACTAACATTTATTCTTTATTTCCCTATCGATGAATTGTGTGGTGTTAACCTCTCCTTTAGAGCTCCATCCCCACTCTGTCATTGGCAACTGCACTGTTAGGCAGGACAAAGGATGGCTTAGTGCCATTCCCAAGGGTGCTGGGAGCTGGTGTCTAGTTCTGCCAGAGGCTGAGAAGATAGAGGAGCCTCCCTTTGTGGCAAATGCTACCAAAACCTAAGGACTTTTCATTAAGAAGAGGTGAATTCCATCAACACCACCAGCCATTTGCTTCTTGTTGCAGCAGCAAAGGCTGTGCATGATTCAGTAGCTCAAGACCTGTAAAGGTGCAAACAAGGAAGAGGGATTTACATCCATCAGGGCTTCATACAGAGGGGTTTTCAGCCCTTTGGTTTCCAGGGAGGGAAGTCAGGAACTGAGGTCCAGGAACTGAGAAGCTGGACTTCCTCATCTGCTGCCCAAGGGGGGAGTGTGCTGGGAGCTACGGCAGACTGGCAGGAGTCAAAATGCTTTGGGTCAACATCACTTGTGTGTGCATAATCTATATGCTGCAGAAGCTCCTGAGTTTGTTTTTTTCTTTGTTTATTTTTTTTCCTCTGAATGTGGAAATATGTCCACAACTGCAATAAAAGCTACCCAGAACTGCAAAAGCACTGTATGCTTCATACTTTTGTAGATTTATGGTGTTTTTATATACCTCTTGTTTTTATTTAATTCCTCTCAAGTGTTTGTATTGGTAAGTAATTTGAACCAGCATTGGAATGCCTTCTTCTTAAATAACTCATTATTTTGTTCATTTTTTTTTCCCCTTCTAAGATCCACTTCAAAACGCAATGTACCAAAAGGCAAAATATTTTGATGACCATCTTCTCAGTAAGAAGTAGTAATTTTAGCACTAATGTATTAAATAATAATAACAATTATGAAGGCAGTGTAGTGAGCTAAGTGAGCTTAGTTCCCATGGTTGTCTGTTACAGATGTGAATAATTCAAACGTAAGCATGAAAAGAAGTTGGGAGTTTGCAACTGTGACTGCTTGACTCTTGTTCGACAATACTAAGATTTCCTTTGTTTTGACATTCTTTAGGAAAAGGCTGGTTTTGCTGAAGTATATACCAGTTAAATGCTGTTGTGTTTTTTTTTTTTTTTTTTTTTTTTTTCTACAGGGCACCCATGCTAAATGGGAATGTTTATGTATTTCGTACATATGCTTATGAAATTAAGCATCTAGTCTTTTTTCTCTCTGGGAGGTACTTCTGCAAATCAGCAGTCCATATATGAAGAGTTAAGATGATATCATCTGTTGTTTAAGGTAAGGCTAAGGACAAACATTATTACTATTTTATAATAGATTCTTAATCCTTTGTTTTGTGAAATGTTGATGTCTTCATTAGTCTTAAAATATGTTGCATATTTATAGAAAGCCTGAAATATCAGTATGTGGACCTATCAATTTTAATTATGACTCATTAGAACGTCTAATTTTTTTTGCTTAAGGTGCACAAATGTACCATTGAATCTGTTTTTTAAGTTTTTTTTTTTTTTCACTTTAATGTCTGAATCCAAATTCATAAAGAGTTGGAAAAATGAGATGTCTGAGCTATAGGATTCACAGGGATTTTATATGAAGCCTATTTAATCAGGATAACACTGTTATTAATATTCATAAAGTCAGCTGGAACACAAATGACAGTCTATGGAGCCTAAAATTTTTTACTTGTGAATTTATTAAAAGCAGCTTAAAAAATTAATGGAATTTAAGTAAAGTTGACGAAAATGAAAATCTTATGTTAGCAGAAAAAAAAATCTTTATTAGAACTTTCTCTAAGACCATCTTGCATTGATATCTTTGACAGATTTCATTGGCACTTAAAGAAGAAAGATGCATGAATGGTCATTTAAAAGGATTTAAACACATTGGCACATTAATTTTTACATGAATAATAAGTAGTTTCCAAAAGCAATTAACTTACAGTGTACAAGATTTGAATAGAAAAATAGGACTGTGACATCAAAGGGCAAAGCAAATGTGCTGTACATTTTAAACTTTTAATAATATGACATCTTAAAGTAATTTATTTAATTTCCACAGTAGGTACAGTCACAGTGACGATATTTGTGTTCAACTTTGGTTTGTTTTGAAATACACAAAGATCAGGAACAAAGACGTATCTTGATGCCAAAGTTCTCTTGGTAAAGAACAATTTCATGTGCTAGCAATGATACATCCTTTTGAATAAAGCTTTTTTTACAGTCAATTTATGCATGTGGAAAATAGTCAGATACTGGTCCCAGCATACGATTCTTTCATGTGCTGGTGTGTGCTGCACTGGGAAGCATCTGTTATTTCTGTAGAGGACAAAATAGGTAGATCTGGGATTTCTTTAATTAGTGGGAAGATATTGGTTAATTTATATTCATATATGTAAGTGGTTCTGTACTTAAATATTTAGAGTGAATTTTACTTGACTATTGTTTATTATATTCATCAAATAAAGACTATTTCCCCCCCCCCTCGGTTTCTTTGCTTAATGTAGAAGTAGTAGTCTTAACAAACACTGATTAAATAAATAGATAGTGAATAAGGAAGTCAGTATTTAAAATTAATTCCAGATTTTGAGTTACAATTTCATCTTGTATTTTCAGTTTTGTTTAAGTCTACCAATATATTTTATTCTTCATCTTTATTTTGATTGTTAGATAGATTGATTATTAGCAGATTGTATTGAAATTAAATAAAAGCCTTGAAATAATTGTTTTGTTTTGTTTTGTTTTGTTTTGTTTTGATGATTCCTCCTGAGAAAACCTTCATGGTTGTGTCCAGCTGCCGATAGGTGTTGACTTGAAATTTAACACTGAATAATAGTTTGGTAAGTTTAGATTCCAAAAATATGTTACCTTTGAAACACCCACTGTAAAGCTATATCTTGAATAATACATAAATGTTGTACATAAGTTTGATACCCACTGCAGTGTTTTTGTATGTGTTCAGAACAACCAGTTTACTTAGTGTACGGAATATTTGGTCTTCTATTAACTAGCATTTTCTTTCTAATAATAGGGAAGGTATACTGCAAACCCTAGGGAGCTCCCCAAAGGTCTTTGTTCCACTTCGATAAAAAGGTTGCCTTAATTTGATATCAAAAGTATGTTTATTTTCTGTAAGTTTACATCAGAAAATACCTGTTAATTAACAGAACATATTTTCGCTAGAGTCTGAAATGAGTCTCGACTTCTTTCTCCAATTATCTATTTGATATGCTCTATTATTTCCAGGAGAGGGCAGCATTTTCCTACCTGAGGTACTTGAAAGAACATGCCCTGCTTAGACTGTCAATGTTTCTTGTAATTACTCCCAGTATATTTGTTGCTTGCTTATGAATTAACTTGCATTTATGGAACTAAATCATTCCAATCATTTAATTACACCTGAGGAGCTGAACTATAATTGCTTGCTTCCAACTAGGATCTGATATGGCTTGAGCAGTATTAATTTGGTGTTTACTTTTCTGAGTGCTAAAAGCATTAAAATGATTGTGCAATGGGATTACATTTTACTAATTGCTGGCATTCATTAGCTGGGTAAATGGCGAGGAAGAATGACTGTATATTGTGGAGGGATAAAATTATGGTTTTAAATAGTATATTACTAGGCACATTAAGGCCCTAAGACATGTTTTAAAATACTCCAGAGGTTATTAAATACCGTATTTTCTTCATGTCTTGCTATATGAATATCTTATTAAAATACTGCAATTATTATGAACCTTTTTGTGCAATATGTAGGGAAATGGCTTCATTGACAGAAACCTATTTCTTGATATTAATAACCTTCTATATTTTCAGCTAATCCAAAGGTAAATGAGGAACTTAGGAAAAGATTGCCAACTCCAGATCAACACAGTTACACAGAATTGAAAAAGAAGCATACAGCTTCATTTAAGGGACTTCTGTAAGGAACTTGGTGTTCTGCAATGAAGTGTTTTTTTTTTTTTGTTCTTGTTTTGTTTTGTTTTGTTTTAAGACCTAAGCACATCAAGTCAACATTTTCTTATAATGCCAATTTATAGGTAAAAACAAATATGAGCTAGATATGCATTTCTTGAATAAATGCTAGTCTCGAATTTTACGTATTTGCAGAAGTATTATATTTTTTATAATCTGAGAGATAAAAAAGAAAATATCTGCCTCTTTTGGTGTCATGTAGGAAAAAAAAATTGTCTCCTGCTTTATTAATTAAAAATACATGTCCTGGTGTAATGCACTTGAATTTTAAAATGTTTATGTAATGTGTTTTGGTTTAACTTCTACATTTATCAACACAGTGACAATTCTTTGGGTATTTTCATGGTCTGGTTATTGCATCTTCAAGGCATGTGCTGTATCTTTTTAATAAGTGTAGAAAAATTTTTGCAGGGAAGAAATACAAAATAAGCAAAATGATATAGTAAAAGTTGAAAAATTGTTCTTTGTATAATACATTTTAAAGGAGATGCCTTTGTAAGTAATAAAATTTCTGGTAAGCTTACTATATCAATAAGATTACTACTTTAAATTTTTTAAAGATTACTTCTTTAAATTTTTAACCTATAATAATATATATTTTTACATTTAAAATGTTACATAGTAAAACTAACATTTTACTGTAGGCTTATGTTTGAGTTTGAGGGTTGTCTTTTGAAGATCCTCAGTTACATGAAGTATTGCAACCATGTAATAAACTGTACAGTCTGAAGCAATATGTATGCAAATAGTAGGATGTGTTAAATTATTTATTTGTTTAGAAAAATGTTTGAGTACAGAGTTGGCATTGTCAAGGGCCACTTCATCTGTATTTAGCCAGGAAATTCAAGCAGGTGAAAGAATGTTTTAAAGTGAAGCATATACTACCATCTGTAATAATTACCAAAGTGAGCAGTCTCATTCCTTCGAGAGTGGACTATTCAGTGTGGTTTGTGCTGTGCTCAGCAGCATGTACTTCCAAGATCAGACTCTAGAACAAGAAGGCAAACTAATAAATTTTGCCATGAAGGCATTGCATGCTGTAGAAAGCTGAACTAAAGCGTAATGTAAACTAGATGTGTGAAGAAAATATCTTTTTACTGAGAAATACAATTTAACACTCTTTGTTAGAGTACACAGACTTTATTGTGTTATTATAAATATTTTTAAATCGTTTGTCTTGTAAATTTTCTGTCAAATGAAGGCAAAGTATAAGTGTGTTATAAAGTATTGTTTCAAGTTTATTTATCTAGAGTTTGCTTTATTTTAGCTCTGAAATGTTGGAGGAAAAACTGGAGTCAGTGCCAGATCAAACAAGTTCAGAAGAACAAATGGAGAACTCGTCAAAAGGTAAGGACTTTTAAGATATTTATAAGGAACCTCAGGTGTTGTACCAGTGCTAGGCAGTGACTGGAATGTATTTGTTCTTGCCGATATATAGCTGACTTTGGAAGAAAAGAAAAGGGGGGGAAAAAAAAAAAAATCGCTGCCTCTGAAAAGTATTTGGGTTAACAGGAGAGCAGCTACAAATGTGATTCTTTCTAGACCTCTATATATGTGCAGGCAAAGTAAGGAATGTAACATATCAGCTTTATTTTCTGGGTTATTGAAGCTGCTTTTGTACAATCCTGACAAGTTTTATTTAAGTTCTCAGCTAGTATACTACACTTACCCTATTTAAAATGTTGGAGAGTAAACAACAAATCTGAAGTCTCAAAGTAACTTTCTTTGCTATTCATACCTGGCCGAAGTATGATTGTCATCTACTAATATTAGTAATTTCTCACTATTACCTCAATCAAATGTAGTCAGTAAGGTAGGCTGTGAGGTTGAGAGGGTTAATGTGGAAGGAACGGCATTTATCCTTTCCATGGTTCATGGAACTTTAATCTTGATGTGGATAGATGCTTCTTTCTATATTTGGATGACCATATTGCTGTTCTCTTCTATGCTTCGTGAGAGAAACTTTTTCTAAAGTTTAGTCTGGGAGCATGTTACATGACTGACTTACTGAGAAAAGTGTTGGGAAGTGGCCTGTGTCTATGTAACAATGCGTAGGTTGAAGAAAGCACAGACACAGGAAGGAGACCTTCAGTACATCATAGAAGGGTGGATTTTCTCAGGAAGTAGCTATATGTAGATTGAAAGAAAAAAATGGAATAGTTGTGTCAACATCTAAAATGCCTCTTATATGTGAACCTGATTTGACTTTGTTTATTTCATTGGGGGAATTTTATGCTCTGTATTCTTTCTAAAACTGTAATAAATATCAAGTTTCTCATGAGGAGAGAAGGAATACTCCATTTTGGAGATAATGCATTTCTTAGTAATGTAAAGGAAGTCCTATCTATATTATATAGATAGGAATAAGTATAACGAACTACTTGTAGACCCTTTTTTATTCATGACATTTTGAGCTATTACTGACCTAAGTTAAAAATGTTTTTTAATCAAATACAATGAAAACAAAAATAGTTATGGTGTAATAACTTACTGGAGAACTGTATTCGGAAAATTTATATTTCAAATGTGTTATGGCTTAATCAGATTTAGTAATTTTAGACCTTTAGGGGTCAGCATACCCAAAGAATGGTTCAAAAGGTTAACTTTTCCAAAGTAGGCTGCAAGTGAATACCACGAACTGATTCTCTGTGAAATATTTTCTGTCCAATTGTAAGAAATGATGTTCTTTTGCAGTTTTCAGATACTTTAAAAATTGGGTAGTTACTGAGTTTCATGTGTTTTATTCTTCTGATGCAGTAAGTTAAAATTTTGTGCTATTTAGAAAGCTATCTCTTCCAAGCTACCATTTAATGTATTTGTGAATGTAATGCAAGTTGATGTATGAACATAGAAAAACTTTGAAGAAAATGTGTTATACTCTATTTTTGTGTGTGTCAGTCATTAGTAAGTCATAATTTCTTTATGCTTGTACTCTTAGGACAATAATAAAAAAAAAAGGATTATGAAATAAATCTTGTCATACTGGTTTGGTTAAGGATTTTATTTTGTAAACTTCTATTTGAGTGTTAACAAGTTATTTTTTCTTGTCATAAAGATGGCACCTCAATAAAATAACAGCAACAAAATATTCATTAGGTACCCTTGGTTCTATTACATTTTCTCATTGAACTACTATATCAAAGTAATTTTAATCTTCTGTTTAAATGTCTAAAGTTGAATTGTGTGTCCTTCTGTGTTCCACTTTCTTTATCTCTGATATCTTTCCTTTTTGCAGTGGGTACAGTACCATATCTAGCTGTTCTTACCTTATAACTTAGAAGGTAAAAAAGGTCCTTTTAGAAAAACATAATAATGACTTATTCAGTTTTTTTAATAACATAATGAGATCTTACAGATTATTTTATTTTGTAAAAAACAAGAACTCTAAAGCATGTCTGATATTAAGTTCAGCTGACTAGATGAAAATTCAGTCAAGCAATCAGAATTAAGAAAAAAAAAAGTACTGAAAAGTAGCAGGTTTATGGTGGTTGTGTGGAATAATATGTTACCTGTTAACAGGTGCTATAAAATAAAATGCTTGAAAGAAAGGCAGTGTTTAAGAAAAATATATCTGAAGTGTTTGAAAGTTGAGAATTTAGTTTTAATGTTCTGTATTGTTTGGAATGTTCTTGCATGGATTGAGTCTTTCTGTCTCTAGTCTGGTATATTAGGAAGGGGTAAGTACAAGGCTTATTATTTTAGGTTTGTATCTAATTTAAATGTACTGTTTATCTCCATAGGATCCAGTTTTTAATAGGGTAGTGACTTTTCTCATTTCTCTCTAAGAATACTTGAGGGAATATATTAGGAGTGTTGGCAGAAGGCCAGTGAAGGCTATAATTTCCAGATGAAAAATGTTCAGAATACAAGCTAGAAAGCATAGGACCATAGTCCATTATATAAATAAACATATATTAGCAAATAGGTGCATAGCTTTACATTTTGCAGGGCACTGCACCTGGACGGTGTTGTTACTTTTACATGGTTTACATGCATGACAAAACCGGCACAATCATTAATAGTGTGAAAACATAGGAGGGAACCTGAAATTGGGTGCTTTATGTATTTACACATATATTCAGGACTTGATAAGTCAATTTTACAAAAGAGCTAGCAGGACGGCGAAGTGGTGAGTGCAAATACTGAAGGTAAATTTGTGTCTCATGTGGCTCATACCATGTACTCGGTTTGAATGGGTGCAGGTATACTTGTTCTGTGTTATATTGTATTGAACTACTGTAATCTTTTGCCTTGGTCGTATTTCTGAGTGACCGTGATTTTTAAGGACAGGGTAGAAACTAGGTGGAGACTTTCAGTATAAAATACTGTTTGTTTTGTTTTGACAACAATGTTATAATTTTGCTGGCTCCAGAATGGAAAACATTGCATAATTATTATTTACATTTCCTAAAATGAGATAATTGATTATTTTTAAAGGGGCAGTGGTTTGCTTACTTTCAAAGACAATTGTTAGATGTTATTCCAATGCTTGAAAACTATATATATTATTTTAAATAACTACTTAAAGCACATAATGTATTGCGTGTCAATGAACCAGTTCCACCTGTAAGAATTTGATGTCAGCTTTTATATAAGTACAGATACTTTCACTGTAGCTTCTTGTCCTGCAAAACAATATTTTTGTGGCTTATAAAAATGCTTTAAAATTGCATGCCAGTAAACTTCAGTTCAGAGAAGGTTCTTGAAAGAACCACAGTAGTGTAGATTAGAATAAGATCGCAGAATCAGTTTGTGCAGGGAAGTTTGAAAAGTAAGTGTCTTATCCGGTGGTGAGCTGTTGTTTTCTAGTCCTGCACAACTGAGGAAAAACAGAGAAGGAGAACAGGTATGTAAACCTAATGAACTAGTTAGGTGTATATATAGCTGCTCAGACACAAGTGTATGCAATAAGCTTATGCATAGACAATAGTCTTCATTGCATTGTGTGTTTGTGTATGCATTTGTCTTGTGTGAGTGAATGGTGCTTGCTGTTTTGATTTGTCTTCCATGTAAGCTTTGCTTTCAGCATCAAACATACTCTGTGTAGCTGCCCATCTCCAAGTGGCAAGGGTGGTAACATGTTTCTCTGTCTAGTACTGGACGCAAACTAGAGGTCAAGAGAATAATATTCCTATGTATGACTCATGCAAGATCAATCACATTGGCTCATTAATAAACATTCATGTTGAACAACAGTAAGAATGAAAGATGAAGAAAACATCTTGCGTGGAGGAAGGGGGAATAGCATGTCACGACTTAAGAGCTAACAACAAATGAAAAATCATCAAATGCTATTTGATCTTTCTCATAAATCCTTTCATGTGTATAAATTCTCATGTCTCCTTTTTGCACCCCCTTTCATTTCTTATACATTTTGAATAGTTAAATACAATGCATTTGTGGCCAGTCTGCATGGAGAAACATTCCTCATGAGAAGCACTATGAAGTCTCAGGTATCTGCCTGACTCATTGGGGTGTTGTGATTTTGTTAGACCCTTTACAATACACTGAAAATGTGTAGTGCCTGATCTATGCTGAGTCCTGCAAGCACTAAAGATGGGGAGTGTGCATACTGAATCATTTAGTTCTTTAAAGTTTGAGTGCAGCTAAATTCAGAATGTTTTGAAACATGCTCCAGGAAGGAGCAGTGCTTATTCCCATAGTGATTGTTACGTGGTGCTCCAGAAGGACCTTTTAGAAGACCTAGCAAAAGTACAGAAATTTGGTTTTCTTCTTTATAAACCTTTGGTGCTTGTATTTTAACAGCTAGAATGAAGCTTAAGTTCAGAGTAACGTAGCAAAGGATTCCGTTAAAAAAAGCATGCTCTGGTTCTCCAGGGAATGCACTGGAGACTCTCATTTGAGAATTCACCTACAGCTTTAGTAGAGCTTTTACTTGAGGTAGAGCGTATGTGGGTAAGGCGTCTTCCTGGTACTTTATGCAGAGTGACATTTCTCTTAAGTCGGACACTTTAAATTACAGTACTTTTTTCTTAACTAATCCTAAAGCTGTAGTTTTCTGGGATTTTGTTCAGAATATTAAATTCAGAAAAGCCTTAGTTGTTTGTTTGTCGTAGGGGAGGTTGAGTACGTTTGGATAAGCGAATTTTCACTATAATTAATGGACATCAGGAAACATGACCCTGCCTAGATAAAAGGGAGTTCTGGATCATTAAGATTTAGATAATGGAAGGGGTTATATGTGAAAAGCAATTGTCTGAGATCACAATAGCAAAAGAAAAATGGGATAGAAAGGCTTACTTTGTTTTTAGTTGTTTTAGAAAACATAAACACCGCATGCTTAGTAAAACTCTAGCAGACACTATGTTTGGAAATTATGTAATAACTCCATATAGGCTGTAATGATATCCTGAAACCCTGTATTTAAACTAACCTGAATTACAATGAGAGATAAACAGAATATTTACCCATCCCTTATGAGCTGCTGCTGATATGTAAATTTATTCTTCTACTTTGCACAAATATACTTTTGAGCTACTGCTTAAACACTTCAAGGTCCTTAGCCAAACAGTTTTAATGATGCCTCCAATATTATGAAAGTGTGACATTTGATGAATGCCTTGTATAGTTGTGATATCGGGGAAAGTGTAAACAAAAAACGCACATCAAGTCATCGTGCAACACCTAGATAATTTATAATTTTACTGTTTATATCCATCTTGACATTTTTTATCTGCCAAAGGCAGGTTTCATTTGGAATCTTAATCTGAGATTTATTTGGTGGATCTGGAAATCATAGCTAGAGTTCCCACAGGAAATGGTCCATCTACCAACAGATTAAATGGCAGTCCTGCAGTTGTTAAGGGAGCTCTGCATTTAACACACATGCATACTCATTCAGTCAGCACTGTGGAGAAAAATTAAAGTAGTAACCCAGGTTTAGGAACAATGTAGCTAAAAAGTCCCATATTTGCTGAATGACAAAGGGTTATATAGCAGCATTTCATTTTATTATTCGTGCTTGAATTTCTTGTTTGCTTTGTTGAGTCTGCTGACGAATACTAATAAATGCCTGCAACAATCCAGACGAGAGATGCCTGGCAACAAAGCTATGCGGTGGACCTCCCTGATCTTCTCCAGTTCACAACCTGACCTTTTGAAAAATTGGCTGGGCTAAGCTGCAGAATTTGGGTGTAATGGTTATTGTTAACTCCAGCTTTAGGATTTATTAATTTGTGTGATCAAGACTTACCTATACTTCAAAGTTTCAAAAGACCAAACACAATCATCCATCCATTAGAACTAACATTGTGTTTCAGTGAATCCCACTTAGTATCTGCCTAGAGATTCTGCTATTTTGATGCATTCAGAATATAAAAATGCTTTTTCAAGTGTGAGACCAATCCAGTGAAAATCTGGTGTCTTCTCAGGGACTAATATTTTAAAATAACAATATGTTAATGAGTGGCAAATGGAGAGTGGAATGCCAAAGGAAATGTGATATTTACACATTAATAAATGCATCACGATTAACTGCAGTGACTACCCAAATAATGATTGGTCACATATTTTAAGGACTTAGAAGCATTTTTCTATTTTAAATATTCGCCAGTTTGTACACAATTGCTATTTAAATGTAAAATAGGAGAGCAAAAGACTTGGTAAGAGACAGATGAGGGAAACATCATTACTAAAATAATCAGAATCCTCAGAGAATTGTAAAAATTGCCTTTGCCAGAATAACTCCAACTGTTCTTAATCTCCCTCTCAATTTATTTCTTTATGAGGGGTGTTGCCAGGGTTCCACACAAGTACAGGTGAATAAAGAAGCATTCAAAGTAACACAGATGTACCCCTGCTTAAATTGCTAACACAGAATGAATTCACTGTTCTCTTTAGATTCCTTTAAGGAATTAAAAAAAAATGAACCATTAAGCTTCTGAGTTTTGTCTGTATTTTAGTTGACAAAAAGGTATTTTCAGGCCTTTGTGTGTGTGTGTGTGTGTGTGATTAGAGCAAGCTAATACAAAATATAATGTAGGTTATTTTTACTTCATTTGCAGAGACCTTTTTCAATAAAGTTCCAATGAGAATACATTGGGTTTCTTGACTGATTTTGGACTTCGTAAATGTTTAACTGTAGCCAATGATTGAGCATTTGAATTGCATTGTTTTGTTAATCTGACTGACTTCTAAAACAGTTTTAATTGTTAAAAAGTTTTCTGTATTAAAACCATAGTCAATGTAAAAACCAAAAACAAAAATAAAAAAACAAACACATTTCTTCTGACTACTATTGGAATTACAAGAAGTTTGTATATGCTGTATGCTGCACATCTGTCTTCTAATGTAGAAATACTACAGTCTGTCATGTGAATTAAGATCATTGTTATAAAGGAGCGCAGAAGGATACCAACCTAGCTATTTTAAATTCCTCTTAATCTTTTGGTTATATAAACACTACTTTATCATTCATAAGTAAAAGTGATTTTTTTTTTCTTGGAGTCCATTTGAAATTAATTGCATTTTGTAGTATTCAGGCTTCCTTAAGCCCCTCTGACAGAGGAGAAAAAGAATTCCAGGTCTCTGAGGAGGAGAAAGAAACAAGAAGGGCTGCCAGTGAGGTAGCATAGCCTCCAAGATCCAGCATAGAATGGTGCCTTGGATTTCTGCAGCTTTATTTCTACCATGGCTTGTTTGATGACCTTAGCCTATTACTTCATTAATCACACTGTATGCATCAATCTTGCTCACTTTAAAATTACTATCATGGTGCTTATGTATCCTTTGCAAAATACCTTGAGAGTGTCCAGAAAATGTTTTCAACATTTATTTCAATGAGTTTGTCATTTGTTTTGTAAAATAAGAGCACATATCCTGTCTCACTATGAGTTGCCTCATCCTTTTCACTTTGGCCATGGTGCTGTCTGCATAGCCAAGAGTTATGATTGTTGGAACACTGAGTGTACAATGCATCTATATGGTGATTTCCTCTTCATAAGTGCTAAGCCCTTGGCACTTTTCATAAGTGACATTTTGGCTTGACAGAGCACTGAAAAATAAAAAGTATTAGCTTTGTATTACAAAACTATTTGGATTTCAGTTTTCACATGTTATTAGGTTCCTGTGACTGTATTTCTGCTTTGCAACACAAGTGAGACACTTTGAATCTTACTGAATAATCACCTTATAATTTGCCCATTTTTTTTAAACACTAGGAAAAGTGTGTCATAAAAGGATAACTGTTTGCTGTTAGTTGCAAGTTATTGGTTCTCAGTAGACTACACTGCATTGAAGGGGGCTAAGTGATTGCTAACATAAGTAAATCTGTAGTAAAACCAAAGGTGAGTAAAGCTGCACTTTTGTTTGTTTTGGAGAAAACACATCTTGACCTTGTACTTTTTGTACTGAGCTCTTGTAATTGTTTTCCAGAAACAGGAATTACTTTCTTCGTGAAAATAAGTGCAGCATCTTGCCATGGGATTAACTCTGAAAATTTGTTTGCAGATTGTGGAAAAGTTAAAAAATATTGAGCAAAAAGTTAAAAATAATGGAATACTCTTTGAGATATGCATGTAAATCATGTATGTTGTGTCTGTGTCAACTTCAATAGGAATAAAAGAGGAAGCTCTGAAAATGCATAAATCCTAAACCAACTCCTATCTTTCCACTTATGCCAAGGAGCAGGATTAGATTTCTCCCACCAGCTTCATTTTCTTTCTTTGCATATTTATGCCTATAAAATCCTTTAATTTTGTGCTTCCCACTCCTTTTCAGGATTTATGCCTTTTAATCATTCAGTATGCGGTGAACAGTTGAGTCATCTGAGCTTTTCACAGGCACTGTGTTTGGTAAAGTTGCAGTAGTTATACAGCCAAGTGAATGGATGCTTGTCTTTGGCAGAAAGGCTGAGTTGTCATTTTCAGTTCATGAAGGAATATTCAGCCACAGTACTAATTTGTCATAGCTAGAAAAATTGGTAGTTATCAAGTTCAAGTTTTGAGTTCAACATTAATGTAGAATTTATATTTATTTGTATGTATTTTTATCTAAGAATTCAAGTCAAATGGCATTAGATATTATGAATTTAAGACAATTCCATAATCCATTTTTCAAATGAAGCAAGTACAGATTGCTTTTTGCTAATGCAGCAACTGTCTAGTGCTGTCCGAAGAGCTTGTTGAAACATTCACAAGTATGTGTGCATTGTCATATATGCATGCAACAAAAATCACCTTTTCAGAAATTTGTGATATTATTAAAGCACAAAATCTCTAGATAACCGGAAAGGTAATGAAGAAGACCATTAGTCTAGCAAAAATAAAAAGGTGAAGCTCTTGAGTAGAGCTCTGGCACACTTGACAGTTATTGCAGGAGGTTGAGGTAGATGCTCGGTTTGTAGGTAGGTTGAGTAAGAAGTATTTTTAAACTTTACTGTGTCCTTGCTTTCCAGTGGGAATAGGTTATTTTGGTATAGGGTTGTGGTGTCTCTTTCTTTGTTTGTTTTCATTGGTAAATTACTATTCTCTTTTGGTACTTGAAATTCAGTTTTTGTTATTTTACAAAAGCAAAAACAAAAGAAAAACAAAACAGATCAAAGCTGAAGAAAAACTATAGGTTAACAATTAATTAGTTTGTTAACCACTAAATTTTAGGGGAGGTTAGTCATTGAGGTTGTAGTCAGTTCCTCAAATGTAGCACCATGGTTTCTTCTGCATTTTTTCAAATGTTTTTAATTTGACAGTATCACGTAGGAAGAGTAAGCTACCTTATTTGCAGTCAGCTTTGCTTTTTCTCCCAAAACTTGTATGGCTCATTCTCCTCCTTCCTGGTTGTACTGATTTTCCTATTCTGTTTCTTACTCCCATCCCTCTAGGGATTCATTCATGCAGTCTTTTGCAGGTAGACAAGCGCGTGCTTTGTCTGTGCTACAGACCGGCTTAAAATGAATACTTGGAAGATAGAGGTAGCAAGTGAAGCTGGCTTGGAGCACCCACAAGGGCTTCCAGTGTCCCCATAATCAACTAGAGGCAGATTTGTAGCCAACCATGTATTTTGCACTAATGTATGCATGTTCAGTTCTTCTTGTTGTTCCTGATTTTTCCTTTATTTTTATTTCTCAGAGATCCCTCCTGCAAACCTCTGAGCTGACCACAGCATTTTGGCTTGTGGGATGTTAAAAAGTGCAGACAGGGGAAAGGAAGGGCCCATCCAGCTTCTGCTGGATGATGGGACTGCTAAACGTGGTGCGTGGTACGCAAGGGAGGCTACTGCTTTCTTAGCCTTGTGTGTGAATCTCCGCCTCCTGTGCACTTACATCTTCAATGCTTCTTTCCATATTATCAGTTTCCATACTGCAGGATCCCCTAATGCTCTACTTTCGCCTCTCTTAGTGCCAATCCCTCTTTTCTGAGGAAAAAGCTCTGAGAAATACTGGCTGCCTTCAGTCGCCCAGACTTGTTCAACATCTTCATCGATGACCTTGATGAAGGAATAGTATCTGCGCTCAGCAAGTATGCCGATGACACAAAGCTGGGAGGAGTGGCTGACATGCCAGAAGGCTGTGCTGCCATTCAGCAAGACGTGGACAGGCTGGAGAGATGGGCAGGAAGAAACCAAAGGAAGTTTAATAAGAGCAAGTGTAGAGTCCTGCACCTGGGAAGGAAAAACCACATGTATCAGTACAGGCTGGGGGATGACCTGCTGGAGAGGAGCTCTGAGGAGAAGGACCTGGGGGTCCTGGTGGACAACAGGTTGACCGTGAGCCAGCAGTGTGCCCTCGTGGCCAAGAGGGCCAATGGGATCCTGGTGTGCATAATTTTTATTATGTGGCCAGCAGGTCAAGGGAGGTGATCCTCCCCCTCTGCTCTGCCCTGGTCAGGCCTCACCTGGAGTACTGTGTCCAGTTCTGGGCTCCCCAGTACAAAAAAGACAGGGATCTCCTGGAAAGAGTCCAGCGGAGGGCCACAAAGATGATACGGGGCCTGGAACATCTTCCTTATGAGGAAAAACTGAGAGACCTGGGTCTGTTCAGTCTGGAGAAGAGAAGACTGAGAGGGGATCTCATCAATGTGTATAAATACCTGAGGTGTGGGAGTCAGAGGGATTTGGCCAACCTCTTTTCAGTGGTTTGTGGGGACAGGACAAAGAGTAATGGCCACAAGATAGAGCACAAGAAGTTCCGCACCAACATGTGAAAGAACTTCACGGTGAGGGTGATGGAGCACTGGAACAGACCGCCCAGGGAGGTTGTGGAGTCTCCTTCTCTGGAGGTATTCAAGGCACATCTGGATGCCTCCCTGGGCAGCCTGCTCTAAAGAACCTGCTTTGGCAGAGGGATTGGACCCAATGATTTTTCAAGGTCCCTTCCAACCACTTCAATTCTGTGGTTCTGTGAAAATGTGTTAGGTTTAATGTTTTTACTTGACTTTTCAACCACTCCCAGCTTAGCAGCATTGAATTCTGTCCTAGCTTTACTATTTCAAGCCATGACAGCATTATCTTCCCCCTACTTCCATCACAATCAATTCCCAGCTTTAATTCTAGTGTCTTTATATTCCTTCTTCCTAACATTTGCCTTTCTTTCCCTCAATGTGAATGAGGTATTCATTCGAGATAAATACATAAAACAGAAGATCAGCTTCTCCCTATAGTGAAATATTAATATGGGCTTCTGAAGTTGTTCAATTCTGTATGGAAAATAAGTTGTTTAGTATACTCAAGAACCAAAATCAATGGCGGTGATACCACTTAATGAAAACTACAGCATTTTTTCCAAAGCTTGCAAGGCTATTGTATGCTTTCTCTGCTGTTCCTTGTGCAGCCTGATTATTGCAAATGCTACTTACTCCCCAGTGTGTCTCTGCAGCATTGGTAATTAGTGCACAATACAATTTGCAGGAGGCATGAAGAAAAGCACTGAAGTGCATTGCTACTTGGTTTAAAAGGAAGACGAGAATCTATCGTGTATCAAGGTCTAAATTACATGTGTTGGGGAACAGTGTGCTGTAGATCACGGGCTAAATGGAGAAGTGTTTTTAAAAATAAAAGAATTACTATGCTTATTGATCTGACTGTTCAAAACATCTTCCCCAAATCGTTCTACTGAAAAATTTAGCATGTTGATAAAATTTAAAAAATAATAATTAATAAAAGAATTGCAGCTCTATTAAACAAGCAAGTAACCCTCTAACCTTAATGCCCTTGGGCAGAGTGCTTCTAATTCAGAGGGGATGAGGCTGCTGTCCTCCTCTCTTTCACAAAGCCATCAGGGGGAAAAACAGAGCCTCTGTGTTTCATCTAATGTTTCCAAGAATGCCACTTACAAGCTTGCTGTAATACTTCTCAGTCTTACCTATGTCCTTGAGGGAATTGAATTTGGATGAAAAGGTGTGCAGCAAATGTAAGTTGCTTAAAGAAGCAACATTGGCAGTAATAAATGCCAAAACAGGTATAGTCCCGTGATAAATTCTTTTATTTTCAGCTGGTTTCTTTTACAATTGAAAGGGGGCATAAAATATCCCAATCTTTATAGGCCTAGGGATTTAACCAGGAATTCATCTGCAGGTGTTCAAGTCATTATGCGGACCAGTGGAAGAAGCCTCATGTTCACAGGTCCTCATGTGGGACTGCAGTGATGCTGATAATCTGCTGGAAGGCTGATCATAGCATGACACAAGTGATTGAGGGGGGTTTCTGGAGTTCTTTGATGACAACTGCCAGACACAAATGATTGAGGAGCCAGCAAAGAGGTGTTCTGCTGGACCTCATACTTAGAAACAAGGAAGAACAGGCTGTGGGTGACAAAGTGGGAGGCAGCTTTGGCTGCAGTTGCTATTAAATGGCAATTCTATATATGAAGAGGAGAGAGCAAGGCAAAAAGCAGGCCCTCAGCCATGGGCTTCAGGAGAGTAGATCATCCTCGTAGATCTGCTTGGAAGAATTACATAGGATATAGTTTTAGAGAGAAGAGGGATCTAAGAGAGATGGTTCATATTTAAGGATCACCTACTCCAAGCTCAAAAATACTCTATCCTGGCAAGCAGAAAATCAAACAAAGGTGGTCAGACGCTTGTACGGGTAAGCAAGGAGCTCCTGACTAAACTCAGACATAGTAAAAAAGCATACAAAATGTGGAAGCAGGGGCAGGTGGCCCAAGAAGAATATAGAGAAGCCGTCTGATTGTGCAGATATGGGATTTGGAAAGCCAAAGCCCACCTAGAGTTGAACCTCTCAATGGACATGAGGAGAAACAAGAAAGGTATCTACAGGTTTCTAAAGAACAAAAGGATGAGGGGAGAAAATGTTGGCCCAGGGTTTAAATGCAGCAGGGGCTGTGGTGACAAAGGACATAAAAAAATAAAGGCCACGTTACTCAATGATGTCTTCACCTCAGTCTTTACTGGTAAGATCTACCTTCAGGAGTCCCACCCCCTTGAGACCAGGGGAAAGTCAGGAATAAAGAAGACTTAGCCTTGGTTGAGGCAAATCAGGTTAAGTAACACTTAAACTGAACATACATAAGTCCATGGGGCCTTAGTGGATGCACCCACAAGTGCTATCGACACTGGCTAATGTTATTCTGAGGCCACTGTCAATTGTATTTGAAGGATCTTGGTTGACTGGGAGAGGTGCCTAGGGATGAGGAAAGCAAATGTCACTCGTGTCTCCAAAAAGGGTAAGAAGGATGATGCTGGGAACAACAAACCAGTCAGCAACACCTCAGTCCCCGTGAAGGTGATGGAACAATTAATCCTGGAAGCCATTTCAGGCACATGAAGGACAAGGTGGCAACTGGGAGTAGCGAAAATGAATTTACTTAGGTGAACTTGTGCTTAATCAACTTGGTAACCTTCTAGAATGAGGTGACTTAGCCTCTGAGGAGAGAGCAGTGGATATTTTTCTTTTTGAGGCCAAGAGAGCTGAGACTGAGCTTGCAGAAGGGAAGTCTCGGGCCAGGGGGGATGAGGGATCTTCTCAGTATATGCAAGTACTTGGTGGAAGGGAATGAAAAAGTGGCCAGATTCTTCTTGGTAATGCCCATTAACAGGACAAGAGGAAACAAGTACAAATAAAAACAGATGGAATTTCCATCTGAATACAAGGGAAGAGGTCTTGGTTTTATTTTTACTATAAAGGCGATCAAACACTGAAACAGATTGCCCAGAGAGGTTGTAGAGTCTCCCTCCATTGAGGTCTTCAAAAGCTGCCTGGAGATAGTCTTGGGCGCACTGCTCTGGGTGGCCCTGCTGGAGCAGGGGGCACTGGATCAGGTGATCTCCAGTGGTCCCTCTAACTTCAGTGATTCTGTGGACTCTCTTGAAAGTCCTGGCGCTAAAAGTAGCAAATTATAAAAACACAAAATGTGAAAAGAGAAAAAAATATGTAGTTAATTACTCCCGTGTTAACAGTGTAAATGTGGTACATAACATCATCTAATGTTTTTAGCATTACAGAGCAAGAAGTTTTTCCTTCAACTATTCCATGTGCTGTTGGTGAAAGGAGAGTAATGCCTAAACTAGGAGCAATTTCATGGCAATACAGTCACTGGTTGTTGCAACAGTTATGTTGTGCTTGAATTCCTCCAGGGAATGTAACATGCTTTACCCAAGGCACTTCAAATGTATGTGGCTTATAGAAAACGGTGGTGGCCAAAGGAGAAGGGGAGGAAAAGTTGTTAAAGCAAGTGAAGCATTATGCTTCCCCTTCAGCATGTGAGAGAATAATTTGCAACATTTTTAATAAGTGTATATATATGTATATGTATATACGCACACACAGATGACTGTGTCTTAAACAGGAGAAGTGGACAGGAAGATTTATTTGACTGGCAGTTCTTTATAATATAGATCAAATGGGAAACATCTCAACCAGGTGTATGCCTCCCTATAAAACGTTTTGCAAGTACTAAAATTCAAACTAGGCTGATTTTCAGATAGTAATAACTAGAGAGGATTCAGAAGTTAGCCATGTATGTTGCAATTCCCAAGCTGGGGAAGGTTCTTAGAGTATAAACAATGATTTTTTAATGCTCGTTCTTTTAGAGATCATCCTTGCTATATGCTACAAGGAGAATCGAGAGGTTAAATCCAGTTTTAAAATGTAACAGGTCTTTGAAGGAATCTCTGCTCACAAACCTGCAGGATTTTGAGCCAGTGAACATTCACTCAGAATCCAGGTGGCTATGTTCAATTTCTGCATTAGATGTGAAAGGATCTGATTTGAGAAACATGTTTCAATCACAGTACTGGAAGCACAATACTGGATGCAGTGTTAGGTTATACTTACAAATGAATGTTTTATAAAGTTATGGTTCCCTCATGTTTATTACTACTCAGAAACAGATTCTGCTGCACTGCTGACTATTGTTCTTCTAGTATGAAAACCAGTTGTTATAGTTTAGAGAAATGGTGAGAGTAGACTCAAGAGGACTTACACTGAGGTAGATACAGAGAATATAGATCAGTCATGAGCACAAAAACATTTCCACAAGATAGTAATGCACAGCTTTGCATACAAACTTTTTCAACCAACTTCAGTCAAGCCACAAGAAGCCATCTCTCTGTGCCTGTGCCAATGTTTGTGCCGTTCTTTCTTTCAGGAAGTCAACAGATTTTACAGACATGCTTCTTTATTTTTGACTTCGAATCTGTGCTTTTCTTTTTTATATGCAGCACGACACCTTGACACTGATTAATGTGTATTTTCAGGCTATTTGTAGATGATTGCTAGTGCACAGACAGTTCTTACTATTTCTGAGGAGGCAGTAATAAGTTGGATCAAAGAATATATAAAGTACAATTTATCAGAAATTTTTGGAAACTTTATTAAATAAGCAAAAGCTCCACCATGTGTTCTCAACCTGTGAAAAATATATGCTTTTTTTTTCCCATTTTCAGCTTTTTTAGGCTTCTTCCTTGTCATTTTTAATATAATTCTATAATTAAAAGTTACTTGTTCTTGCTTTATGAAAGAGTATTCTTGTCATGTTGATCCTTCTTCCATTTAAATACCTTGATATCAGAAATGTGTCCTAAAAATATCTACTGGCCAGGCTTAGAAGAACTACGCATTACACTCAACATTATAATCAGATCATTCTTCCATTTGACACAATTTGTGCTTTGCATTCTCCAGGTTCTTTAGTTGTATGAGCCTCTAGCTCATCCTTTCCAGGAATGCACAATGGGACTTTTTTGCTGCTAATTACAGCTTGCTAATACTCTTTTTCAAAGAGTATTATTTCAAATCCCAAACGGGATTTGAAAATGACCTCAAAGCAAGTGAGACTCTAGTTTACAAGTTGAAACTGTACCTGTTTAGAGCAGAAATTTGTCACATCTATCCAGGGTAGAAATGATTTTTACAGAAGATAGGTAGATGATTTGCAAGGGTCGGTGTTACATTAAGCAGTCATTGAAGGGGAAAAGGGTTTCAGAAATGAAGAATTTTTCAGGTTTGCGTGAGAAAAATCCAGTAAATAGATCGTAACTCCTGCCTCAGTGCTTGAAGGAGTACAACACATGTTCCTTAGTGGAATGAGGAGGCTGTGAATGGGAAACTAAAGTTCTTTCTCCTTTCTACTAAATTTGTACTTTTTTTTTCAAAATTAAAAAATATGTTCACTTCTATTTCCAATTAGAAATGCGCATCTCGGAAGAGAAAAGAGAAGACTTCTGTGCAGAATTTCAACTTCATCAGAATTCATCAAAAAAAGCAGAATTTTTCATCCAGGCAGAAGCTGAAGCATTGAAACTTTCAGATTTGTCAATAACCAGTCAAAGAAGAGGACCCCCAAGTATGTGTGGTGATTGTAATTCCAGTCCTGCAGAACTAAGGTAAAAACAAATCCCTAAATATATTTTTTCTATATTCATAATATAGATAATGTATCTATGATTTTTGGATAAAAATAGGGAAGTTTAATTCCTAGCTGAGAATCAGCATGTCTTCTTTTTACTTAGACTGGGAAATCCCAATTTATATAAACATGGTGTGCTAATGGATAGCTGATATAAGTGTGGTAAACCTGGAATACAGCATTTCACCAGTGTCTTCTCCAGCACTGATGCAAAATGTGATCATGGCAATGGCTTATGAGGCACACTGTAGATATTTCAACTAACTGTGATCACTTCAGAAAATTGTAAAAATGCGTATTGAACAGAATTAGAAAAGTTGATCTAAGTCTAGACCATAAGTCCAGAGTACCCAAAGTATGATGAGTTAGTTCGTGGTATAAGCTAGGAAGCAGGAATAAATCAGGTTGAAATCCAGGTGAAGTTGGAAGAGCAAAGATGTGAAGCTGTATTGAATACTTTGTAAAGAGTCTGTGGCAGGAATCTGGAGAAGGACGAATATGGTTGAAGTGTAATACAAAGTCTGAAGATTTTATTCTGTCATTGACTTCTGTACTGAGCTGTGGCTCTGTACTGCAATCTTAAGAAACATAAACACTCATGCAGTATGTGACATAATATATGCAGGTACCTACTGACTATAGAATGTTATCAGTCTTGAGTGATGGGCAGTCTGAAGTTCAAGCGTTAAAAGTGTTACCAAGTTGTTTTTGAAGATGAGATCATGGCTGCAGGGTTCTGTGACCTACTTTTGAGAAGTCTACTCTAGCTCTTCACCTGTCTGACAGAGATTCTACATCTGTTTTTATTATCTTCAGAATGATCCAATGGAGACCCAATGTAAGAAAATTAGTCTATAGTACTTTTCCATCTGCATTGTTGCCTTTTTTTTTATTTTTAATTGAAGCAGGGGATATGATGCTTGGACAATGCATCCAGCTTTAAAAGCCAAATGTTTGAGTGCTTAAGTAAAGCCCAGCATAGTGTCAGCCAAAGTCTGTTGTTCCTACCCTCGACAGTGTCACTCATGCTAGCAAGCAGGCTGGGCTTGAACATTGAGATTAACTTCCCACAGCAGTTAGCATGTTGAACCATTGTATCTGCATGTAGGATTCCAAAGCTATAGACCAAGACCTCATTGTGATAGAGACTGTATAAACTGCACAAAATCTGTCCTTCCCTAAACAGTTTGCAATTAGAATATATGATGAGAAAATAACTTCATACAAACAGAAAAGGAAATATTGAGTCAGTGTTGATTTGCATTATAGGTGATGGTCTTAGTACACCAGCAAGTGATTTATCAAGTTTTCTGCTACACAATAGGAAGAAAAAAATGAAGGAGGAACTCAAAGATGATGAAGTATATTCATAGTTGTTCATGGGAAGCGTATCCTGAACATGGAAAATACACACACATGCACAAAAAAACCAAACAACTCAGTGTTTAAAATGACTGGCCAATAGTCTCCAGAGTTATTCATCATTTGCAGTCCAAAACAATAGTAAGTGAAAATGAAATTCACTAGACAGAGTAAAGATGAAATAGAATCTTGAAAGTGAAGTTAAGCAGCTTACGTACCCTTCCGTCCCATTTAAATTATAGTATAGTATCCTAAGCATTTAGTTATATGTGAATTTCCATAGTGCCTATATATGAAGTGCTTTGAGTTGCATCATAGTTTACATGCAGAGTACAGATCTTAAGTTCTTTCTTAAAGAATCATATGAATAAGAAGTCAGATGGAAGCAGGTGAAGAAGCAGGTAGCTGAGTACAAACAAATGTTTACCTAAGCAGATGACTCTTTGGAGTAGCAGGTAGCTTTCCTTTTCTTTCTAGGATGTGAATTACACATGCATGTGGTATAAAGAAAGTAATTTATACATTAAAATGGAAGTTCAGAAGGTACCGTTTTTCTGTGGCTACCTCTTATGACTGATAGCCCACTATAATCCATGAATCTATTTATTTTGCTCCCATCCTGGAAGTGAGATCTGGGTTACCTGTGATTGTCAAAGGATACCCAGGGTGATTTATTAAAGTCTTGAGACCGAATTTTTGTGATCATGTTTGTATTGCTGCTTCTTAAGCTTGCATTTTAAGCTGAGAGTGAAAAAATCATTTTATAGTCAGTTTGGGTTTTCATACTTGTTGCCAGCACAACAGTGAGCCCTATCCATTGATAAAAAAGATCCTTGTTACAAGTCTGTAATATTTAAATCCATCCTTCTTCCTTACAAAAATAACTAATTGAATCTCTTCTCATTTTTACCTGTCTATGGCTAAATAATCTTAAAACTCTGTGGATATACAGTATAGAATTCCTGCCATCAAATATAATATTTATAGTAACACCATCATTTTACAGTTTTCTGTAATACAAACTTATAGATCCTGTCTTCTGGATATTCTCATTTTACTTCATGTGGAATTATCCATCCTCCTGAAGAATTTTAATCTGAGCATCAATTTGATCCCTAAATATTTCATTGCTTTGTTGCTCCATGTTTTCATATTTTCTTCCTGTAAGCATTTTATGTTTATAGGCTTCATACCCAATTTATATTCATCTGTTTCATGCCTTAGCACTCTACTATATTTGCTTAATATTTCCATATTCACAGATTTTCTTTTAGAGTAACAGATTTAAGAAGTGACAGAGAGACATTCCTGTTACTGCTGATTAATATATTTGCAGTAGTTAACAAATGTTGTTAATTTATTTCTGCATATTTTGAGGGGTGGGGTAAGTGTTCTTTGCATTATTTTTCTTCTTTTTTTTTTCCTCCTAAAAATAGCACTGTAGAAGAAAAGGGTAAGAGGATGCTGCCTGAATTTATATCCTCATGGAAGGATGGCACAGATGTAGGTGGAAAGACAGAAACTGCATTCCTCCTAAAAGAACTGGACACTCTAAGGGCCAAAAACAAAAAGGTAAAATTGAGATATTCAGACCACAGAATTTGCTGGTTTATGGTTGTCTTACAAAACATATATTTTAAACTGTTCCTAATTTAGTTTTGTTATTTATTTACATGCACCAATCAGTAGCTTTCTAGTAATTTTGGATTCTTAGTATCTGTTTAACAACTACTTCTCTGGAATTAAAAAATCTTTCATGCTGCCCTTTGACCTTTTTAATCAGTGACATAGGTTCCTGCATCATGGATTAAAAAAAAAACAAAACACTGAAGTTAATGGAAAAGTTTTTGTTGGCTTGAAAAAGCTTGTGGATTAGAGTTCATATATGAAACATATTTATTATACATGGAACTATTACAACAGAATAATTAGTAGTAATGGCTAGAATCCCATTCATGTTACAAAACTATCCAAATCAGTAATTCTTGTAAGTCAACACAAAAACAATATTAATTCTTCACCGAACTCTACAGTGTTCATATATTTTGACAGAAGATGCATTTTACTTCAGTGTAGTCTTTTCATAGCATGGTGGAAGAGATAAAACCCATTAATACTTGGAGGTAAACAAAATCTTAAGAGATGTTCTGAAATGCTTGCTAGGAGACAAAAAAGCTATTGTTCTAATGCTTGCATATTGCTTGTAAGAAACAGTAAACTACTTTGAGGCCCGATCCCAAAAACATGGTGAACTGAGATTAAATACGGGAAACAGTTCACTATGTAAAGTCACAGTGTGCGAATTCTTACAAATTTAACATCTTAAACCTGTTTTATTTCCTTTTTTTTCAATCAGAGTTCTGACATTAGAGTTAACATAGGTGATTTCTGTATTGTAGTTCCTTCCCAATTATATTTGATCCATGCTTCGCCATCCGTGCCTTGTAAAACCTCTATTCATTTAAATCAAAATACCTATCTTAATCCAAAGTTTTGATATTTTCCATTTCCTTTGCATTCTATTTTGTATTTATATGTATTTTTATTTGTATGTACATTTAGTTTAGCAGCATACTAGAAATGAAAGGATGTATGTTTTTCCTCACATCTGCCATTTTAAGATATTGTAGGCGTCATCATGTATTCTATTGAAAGTGGCATGTGTCTTCTCAATGATTGTTTTGGTTAACTTGATTAGCCTTCTATTTTTTGCAGTGTAATACTAATTTTTTCCTCTCAGAAATTTGACAGTTTTTGATGCTGAAATAGCACTTGGTAGTGACGTTGGCTTTTTACCAGAAAAGACAGTGTACTTTATGACTGTCGTTTAAGTATGTTTTGCTTCTACTACAGCCTTGTTTCTCTTGTGTTTTGATATGAGGACAGAACTGTAGCTTTTCTAATGTAATAGCATGGTTCAAATGATGAAACTTTGATAAAGTTTGAAACTTAATTTCTAGAATACACCTGGTCTCTTTCATTAAACATGCCATCCCTGGTCTGAGGTGACTCAAGCATTTCATGACAAGTTTTTCAGCTATTGAATATGAAAAAGGACCAAAACCAAAGCAGTGTTTCATGAACAGAATCTGGATCTCATGCTTCTGTACAAGCATGTTCTGGTCTATATAATGAACACACCCTGATATTTCTACGTTAACAGGAGGAAAATTCCATCCTACTGGAACACTGCATTGTTTGTACTATTAGTACTGTTGCATATGTTACTACCGGACAAACGAAAAATCTGTACTCTTTCCATTAAATTGTGCCTAGTGTTAGGACAAGAGGCAGTGGGCAAAAACTGGAACATCAGAGGTTCCCACTGAACACTGGGAAGAACTTCTTTATGGTGCAGGTGACTGAGCACTGACACAGGTTGCCCAAAGAGGTTGTGAAGATCTTCAAAAGCCAGCTGGATGTGGTCCTCAGCAACCTCCTGTAGGTGGCCATGCTTAAGCATTGGGGAATGCTCAAAGCTTGAGCATTGGGAAAAGCTCAAGCTAACCAGCTGACCTCCAGAGGTCACTGCCAGCCTCAACAGTTCTGCAGTTCTGTGAAACATCATTAAATATATGATGGCAAGCTCAGATCTGTCAAAAGACAGGCTAAGTGAATTTCCAATTAAAAGAAAGATCACAGCATGTGAAAGGGTGTAGGTTTTCTGTCTGGTGATGCACATGGAAAATGATGCATTTACACTACAGGCTCTTCAGATATCAGTGATGTCAGTAATCTTGCTAAGAAATAGGCTACTAATGCCTATTTCACCATCACCTCACCATCTGCATTATATTCCATATAACTTTGACCTTCCTTAGCAAGAAAAAACATAGCTGGTGATATCTGAAGAGGGGAATCCAAAATAAAAGTAATGGCAGGCACATTGCTGCTTGTTTCTGAGAGCAAAATAGGGCAACTGATAAAAGAAAAAAAAAAAAAAAAAGCATTTGTCCTTTAAATAGATAAATTTCTGTGGTATTGCCTAGTGTTTGTGTTTTGGTGGTAAGAGAACTATTATTTAAAATTTTGTTTTGCTGGTTGACTGTTTCTGAGAGATAAGAACCTTACTGTCCACTTGTTCTGTTCAGCTTCAGGATAAGCTGTCTGAAAAGGACAAGGAGTTGAAGACAATAAAACTGGACTTAGAACTGCAAGAGAGAGCTACAGAAGCTAAGATTGCAGAAAAGATTGCAGGTATGGTAGGCAAGCGTTTAACAGATGGCTGTATGGCTCTAACAGTACCCGCGGTTGCTATATGACGTGGCCTAGTGAATGTTAGCTTTATTTGCTAAAGGAGGGAAGATCTGACTTTTTTTTGTGTGTGTGTGGCTGTTTAGAGTTGCTTAGAAAACAGGTGGCTTTAACATCCTGGTACTGGTATTAGCAGGAGCTTTACCTGTATTCATACTGATTTGGGCATTAAATGCATTGTTAACACCATGTCAATCCAATCACAAAAAGGTTGTTTGTTTTGTTGGAAGGTCCTGAACAAACAAGGGGAAATAATGATTACCAGTGCTTCTACCTTTCAACCAGCAGTTCAAATACCACTTATTGTTTTAGCTCGTTCAGAGCAATACTACCCCTCTCCCAGTGTATGAAGATAGTCGCACATTCACCTCAGCTATAGACCTGCACTTTTGAAAAATCCATTCTTGCGGTAGTTAATAAATTTTTGTCTGATGATGATACGTATGTCTTCAGTGAATGAAGCTTATGCAAATTGCCAAAATGTAAGGTTTTTAAGTTTACAGTTGAAAGTAAGTATATGCTTATATTGTTAAGTGTTCTTTGGATAGACACACAAGAATGGAAAAAAATTGTATTCTATGGTTACAGAAATTTCTGAAGTGGTGAAGTTGACTATTTTTATTATTATTGAAAAGTGATAGTGTTTATAGTGTGGATGTGGATGAAAAATATCCTGAGGTTTTGCTCCAGATGTTTCAAGGAAATTTATGGGAGTACTATTATAAATTAATCATATCATTTTTTCATAAATTAAGTGTAGTATAGGTAAAATTATATCCTTGTGGTACTTAGGTGCCTGTCAGGGTCAAACTGAAACAACCACAGACAATTCACATAATATTGATAGTGAGTACTAATACCTGCCCAAAAAATATTGGTACTGGAGTAAGGAGTAACTATCTTCAAGAAAATAAAGCTGAAAATAAACTCTGTGGCTGAAAAAAACATACGGCTGACTTTAAACATGAAAATCCTGGGAATACAGGCATATATTCTCCTGAGAATACAGGAATTCTGTGTATATCATAGGTGGAAGAGAATTGCTAAATTTTCTGTGATGGAGGATGGGAAAGGAGAAACTAGATATTAGGAAACAAGTTTAAGTGAAATACAGGCATAATTTTACTCTTATTCCATCTTAGATAAAATGTTTTCTGTATTTTCAGAAGACAAAAAAATGTCTGAACAACATATCATAGTTGTATCCAGCAACTGAATGCTAACGCGAATTGTTTGGATTGAATTCCAAGTTTTGTGTTTGTTCTTGGATATTTGCACAGTGTTTTACCTCTATACCTATAACACAGAAATATTCTATTTGATATAGGTTTTCATTGGTCATTAAAACATGGAAAGAAATATGAAATGTGTGTCATTAGTTTCCTTGTTATGGATACAGTCGAAATATTTGTTAGTAAATTGTTTTCTCTCGCATTACTGTTTAAACTTTCTAATTATGTCCTGAGTATGATATCCCCTCCAAAACAGTATGACGTGAATATGGATAGAATAATTAACATAGTTATTCCATAGTTATTCCAAGAAGAGTAAGCCAAATTTTAATGAGAGCTGAAGTGCATATATAGGATGGCCTTTAAAAGATACCTTTTTGCTTCTTTTATGAGTTCAGGAAGTATAAAATACTGGGAGTGAAGGTAAGAGGCTCTTACACTTAAGCAAAAAAAAAAAAAAAAAAAAAAAAAAAAGAAGCCTTGTTAACATCTTATAGATTTTTGCTTCCAATTTTACTGTTCTAAGAATCTTACCAAGTTTGGATAAACATTTTGAAATCTGGAATGATGTGAACCAAAAAGAATTTGTGGAGATCTATGTGAGTCTCTCACAAAAAGCCTTGGGGAGGGTTGTTATGCACAGACATAACCTAATAAAGAAGACTCAGCATGTTACAGGAGAAACTTTTTCCTCATGTATTAAGTCCTTTGAGGAAAGGAGAACACATGCTGCTGTGATTTCATGTTTCTAGTTAATGTTTAATTACTGCAGTGTATAACACATGGTAGAGTGAAGCCTGTAAATATGGGTGTTTGCATTTTTATTATTACTTTGTACTGACTTTATGATAAGAAAATGACTCCACAAAATTATATTGTAAAAAACATCAGAAAAGTACACCATAAAATGTTATCTACTTTGAGGAATATTACAATTCTATTTTTAAATGGAACCCTCTAATTGATGGGTTTTACCTAAGCAAGCCCTGTGGCAAGAACAGAAAAGCTGAAGACAAAGGCCATTTTAAAATTAAACTGCAGAACTCCTCAGAAACAAATAACCCAAAGCTTGTCATTTTGTGCTTTTTACTTTCTTCAGAGAAAGATGTGAAGAGGAAAAAGTGTAAATTTGTGAAAAGGTTGTGAGAGAATTTAAAAAAAAAAAAAAAAAAAGTAAACGTAGAAGAGAATGCTTACTATGTGCAATAAATAGCTTATTTTCAGAAGATTTTTATTTCTATTTTTTCCTATCCTGGAGTTTACAGTTCATGAGGAAATTCACAGTTCTGATTGCAGTTTCTTAACTGTTAGATACTATTGTTTCTGGTGGTCTTAGTTGCCACATGTTACTACTGTTTGTGCACTTCTGTTAGGTTTGCTCTCATATAAGGCAATGTCAGAAAGTACAATTTGTTTCACTATATGAGAATAAAAAGAGAGAAGGATACACAGGAAATATCAAGGGGAGAGCACTTCACAGAAGAACTGAGACTAGGATAATGCACAGGAAAAAGAAAGAGGAACATCAAATGTGAATTGGATGTGAAGAACAGGACTGCAGAATTTTCATATGTTGAACAGAAAAGGGAATGAGTGCCCTCTGTGGGAGGAGAAAGGAAGAAGGAGCACACTTCCTCTGAGGACAGTCTGGAACTTAAGGATGGAGGTGCAAAGGAATCAAGTCTTTACTTTAAAAGAGAGAGCCAGCAGAGAGAACAGATCTCACTTTTGACGGACATAATAAAAGACTTTGTTTTTGCCTAACGAATTATACACAGTGTATACTGGAATTTTTAGAGTAAAGAGCTTGCTGTGTGTAAGTGACAGTGGTAGAGCATAATGGTGTACCCTCTCTAGACTTAGAAAAATGTCAAAGCCCTGAACTTCTGACAGTTACCTCCAAGATATACCATAACAAGATATACCGTAGTTGACAGCAGAGCTTTGTCTTTTGGGGTCTTTGTGTTGCTATCACACTGTTTTATATTGGGATTAAGAATAATTTTGAAGGAAAATATAATCAGAAATATTTCTGATTATATCTGTTACAGAATTTCTGTTAGGGCAAGTCTTCCTGTAACAGGGGCTATTTTGTTTGCTTCTTTCTTTATTTGCTTTTTTTTTTTTTTTTTTTTTTAAACAATATCTGATGGTAATGTTATCAAAATTGAATACTTTTCAAATCAGAGTCAACTCATCAGGCAGAATTGGATTGTCTCCAGTCTGCTAAGTCTATTAGGTGCTGCACACCACCTTTAATGCTCGCAAAATGTGTCAACATTCAGCATATACTTTCTGAAATGCCAGGGAAATTACAGAAAATACAGCATGGAAAAAAAAAAAAAAAAGAAGGTAGTAAAGAAATGCTTCTAATGCAGTTGTATCTGTTATATACCTTCCAAACTCATGGAAACTACAGCAATATACCAGTAATTAAGTTCTTGTTGTCAGCTCAGTTTGTACTAAAATGTGGAGAATTGACATTTGTGGTATTATGAAATTCTTGAATATAGTGTGGAAATCATTCATGAGCGTTATTTAGCATTTCCTGAATTAACTTGAAAAATAATGCATATGCAATGGTTTTAATAGCAAAAATGAAAACAAATATCCAAGTGGCTCTTAGCTTAAAGTTTGATTTAATATCCCATAAAGTAAGAGGAAGTAAGTAATCTTGCCAGTAATAAACTTTGGGTGGCAATAACTTCCAGCACAGATGTATTTTCCATTTCTTCAAAGCTCACTTTAGAGTCCCTTTTTAGATGTTATTTTTCTTTCTTGCATGTCATCCATTAAAGATTAGCTGTGGAAGGTTGGAGCATGGAGAGATTATGAATGACAGAACAACTCCTGCAGAATAATAATCAGTTTTTGGTATTTAATGCTGTTTGACTTTTGCAGACACATTTCTTATTAACCTTTGGTACAAACAGAAATCCAGGTTCCTGATATCTCATGGAGAAGATGAATTCAAGATCCTCTTCCAATTAAACTGAAATAAGGCCAATATTGGGTTTTAGCCAAAAGAACTCAATAGTTCCCAACCCTTGTGTTTATAAGCCTAAATATGAATAACATTTTACAGTTTAAGTAGGTAATGCATATATTTCCCTAACATATTTTTAGTGCATAATTCATTTTGTTATGTAGTCCATATAATTATGAGCTTTTTTTTTTTTCCCTGTTAATGCTTCCTTATGCAAAACTACTTCCTGAATATTTTGTTTCAAAATATTTCCTGGTAAATAACAGAATTTTGAGAATAGCTGTATGACTTGAGTCCTCTGTACAGGAACGTAGACAATCCATCTAAAGAACAGAAAAAAAAAAAAAGAAAAGAAAAGAAAAAAAAAAAAAGGTGGGGGCATTGTGAGAACATCTTATTTTTTGACTGTTTAATTTGAAACAATTTAGTTTTACCTTCAGGTTGTTAGAATCATCAACTGTCAAAAAAGTTGCATGCAGAAATTTGACAATATAAGATTAGCTGTAATAGGTTAAAATGTAAATTGTTAAGTTATTTATGGGGTAGAGTTTTTACATAAAAGCAAGCCAGTAATTTCTGCAAATTATATTAGTCTGGTCCTTCTCTCTTCCCCACTATATGGTGCTAGATGAACATAAAGGATTGGGTTTTACTCAAGAATATAAGTTCTGCAAATATTCTACTTGGGGCATTACAGAAACTTTTCTTTAACCTGTCAAATTTTAACTTGCAAACTTTAATGCAACATTTATATCTTTCCCCCCTAAAGTAAATATTCAGGTATCAGCAATTATTCACTGAAAAAAAGTTTAACAGCATTATTGTTTGATTTTTGAAGTCAGCTGTGTTTAGTGTACTAGAAACAGAGGCTTAAGTATCATACAAGGATTGGCTTTCACAAGAACTGCCTTGGGGTCTGTGTATAATACTCTCTCCTATTCTTTTCCCACTTTATTTTTTTTAATTGAATTGGGATCTGAGTACACAAAGAACACCCTATACAGAGTTGCCACAAAGCAACTTTAGCCTTTTATTAAGAACACTGTGTTTATAGCATTGGAAATGTAGGAGCAGATGAATGCTGTGCACTAAATACATACAACAAACACAAAGCAATAAAGAAGTCAGTGTGTTCTATCAGTGTTTGTTCAGATTGCTTTATCTATAAAGTCACATTTAGGTGTAAATGACTTGTAGTCTGTAATTCCTGGTATAGACCAGTGAAAACTCTTAAGCAGTTTTCCTGTGATCTTCTTATCATTATTTTGCTTTTATTTTTCAGTTATAGGTCATAACTGAAAGTAAATGAATGGTAGTTTTCAAAGAAAACAGCTAGCAACTTAAGTTGTCTGTTTCATAATAGAACATTTCAGCACTATTTTTAAGTCAACAGTCAGCCCTGGAGCTCATGGTAGTTTGCCATTAACCTGAATGAGAACTGCATAAGGGCCTTAGGCTTTGAACATTTCGAGGGATTATCTGCATTTTGCAACATGTATGCGCAGAGACCAATTAGTGACACATTTTAAAGGCTTTCATAGCAATGCAGTAAATCTGTTTTTCAGTTCATTTGGCTATGATTGATTACTTATTTAAGAATTGTGAGCATAGAGTCATTAAATCTAGTAGGAAAAAAGTCTCACAGAATTTTGATTTCTAATATGACTAAATTACAAATGCATGCATGTTTGTTATTGTGTAAGGAGATCAAGTGTATATCTATATGGTTAAATAAAACATAATAACATTGACCCCTCTGGAAATAGCAAGGATAGTTTCCAGGTCCTTTTGTGACAGACAGAGACCCAGTAATGGGGGGGCTGACGAAAAGGAAAAGTCAGGTCCTCAGGTCCTCATTGTACCTCTTTTCCCCTTATACTTCCCTAATTCCTTACACCATCTATCTGCTCTTCAGAAATCCAAAGAGAAAACAGAACAAAAATCCCTAAAAAGCTTTAATTAAACCTCTCTGCAGGATAAATTTCAGCTGACAGTTTTTTTTTTTGTTTGTTTGTTTTTTTCATAGAAGCGACACAACAGAATAAACAAGAAGCTTGTTACAGGAATCTTGAATTCTAAGTATTACTTGGACAAGCAAGTTGTTTCATGTTTATGTTTTTCCTTTAGAATAACGTGAATCTCCAAAAGGTAGAAAACAAAATATTCTTTGCTTAGTTTTCTCATGTATTCAACCTTTGCTCCCATGTTAGAGCTGTATGCCGTTATGACACAGAAGTTGAATCATAGGAAAAAAAAAGTTTGGAGTAATTAGTTACGACTATTTCAGGCAATTCCTGAATATTGAAGATGTGAAGATGCCCTGTGCCTTTTTTTTTTTTTTTTTTTAATATAAAAACATATCATCTCATTTGTATTTCTTGTTGCTGTCACAGTGGGAGTAACTATTAAAATTACTTTGATTGTGCCGGAACCAATGCTATAGAAAATCCCAAGTCACTTATTTTTCAGGAACCATTGTCCTTGAATACTAAATCTTAAACTGCAGAACTTTGACATTCTGCAATAATACATTCTTACTAATAGAAAAACATGCTTACCATGTCTTCTTGGAAGTAGATGATTACTGTAACTAATGTTAATTACAAAAGCAATTATCAGAGTTTTATTTGTAGTATTTCTTGGATCACTTTGTTATCATGTATTCAAAGCAAAAATAATAATTGCATTGCATCAGGTGATTTCAAACAAAGTCCAGAATATTGTTGCTTCATCCATAAGACTGAATTATCCAAAAATGCAATTATTATAGTATTTTTTATAGTATCTTCTGAGATAGTGGTGTGTGTAATGCTGTCATCTTCTACTTATAAGGTCTTCCCTGTGTTCTTGTTTATAAATGTTTTAATGAGCACTCTTAAGTGATTTCTGCTGATGTAGATGTTGTAAATCCTAACAAGTTCTTCTTTCTTGCCTCTCCTTTTCTATTTTTTTTTTTCTTTTATTATCATTAGCACAGATGACCTTAGGAAATCAGCAAATTTTTTTCCTAGGAACTGTGCTTCCCTCCCTTCTCCCAAAGTTTTGTTGTTAGGAACGTTGTGAACCACTGTTTAAACTAGAATGGTTTCCAACACGCCTTCTCACTACTACTGTATTTTAAAGGTAGTTTTAAAAGTGTAGAAGACAAGTTTGCCAAAAGAATCAGGTTCAACTAAGAAAATATGTACACTGCTTTGACTCAGTAAACTCATACTCGGTATGGTTCATCTTCTTCATATTTACTTTTGCCCATATTAGAAAACAATTAGCTTACTAAACAAATTTGAGTATTTGGGAAGAAAAAATCTACTTTGAGTCTCTCTCATTTGACTAAGAATTACATGATATTTGATAAGCTTGTTTAAAAATGGACATATCCAAATATTATTGTAAACACCCATTGATTTGTTTTACCTGCAATATAAGTATTTTACTTAGTTGGCTTACATAGTAGCTAATAATATTTGTTAATGTAATTTAACTGCTGTGAACCTTTACTGAACAAATATTGAAATTTATACAAGTCAAAGAAAGAGAATCTCTAATGACTTTTGTAAAAGCTTCCATTTAATAGTTAAGGAGAAAAGTTTATATGACATACCAGATGCAATTAACAGTAGATTTTACATTTAATAAAAAGAAAGAAGCATATGTATTTGCTTTATTCATTCCATCATAATTTGCATTAGAGCTGTGGGTGTTTAATGAGCAAATTCCAGCTAAAATGCTATATTGATTTTCTAAGTGAACTTTGTAATAGCTATCTACCTTACAAAAGCTCTCTGTTTACAATTGTTTTCTTTACTAAAAACTAAAAATGTTTTAGAATTGATGAGTTTAGCATGATGATTCTTTTAAAATAAAGAGCTCTTGTAGAGTATGCAGAGGTTTTAGTTACAAGGCGAAATATGTTATTAAATTATTCCAAAGCAAATAAAGTTTATGCAACTAAATAGTACTGTCACATTTGTATATATTGCATTATTTATATATATTGGAAAGAATTCTTTTTTCTTAATTTTTCACCTTGGAAATTGAATATTTTAATTCTTGAATGTCATTATATGTATATGAATTAGTAAATAACGCAATTCATTTTAGCTTAATACTTGACCATTCATAGTTCATTTTGTATGTCATTTTCATGCTTGAAACATGAGTACTATAAGAATTTGTGTTTCTTGTTGGTCAGGCCTCAAGATAAACAGGATAGGGTTGGTTGGTGCACCATTGGAAGGTCTCCAAGAAAAACCTCATGGTGTCGACCAGAGCAGTTGGTGACTAAGTAGCTGGATTACTTTTTCATTGGATCAGACATCAAGTGAGCATTCCAATATGGGGCTAGTGATTTGCTGAATATGACATGTCTTGAATGGGACTTAGGAACCTGACTTGTTACTCTCAAGTATTTTTTGCTTGGCATTTTTAAGAAGCATTGGGATAATAACCTGGATAATTTTTTTACAGTTTTTCATATGGAGGATTTTTATGTTTTTATGGACACCTTACACTTCACATACTTTCCTAAATTTGACATCAAATGTTTTATTTTGCTGCTGTATTGAAACCCAGAGATGTATATGTTTCATTGGCTTATTTGAAGAATCTCATGAATCTTATGATTTAGATGACTTCTGAACATGAACAGCATGACATAACGCAGTTTCCTCAGGGTCACAAAGGCTAAGATAATGCTGAATCCTTGTTTGGAGATGCACAAACGTTCCTTATCCCATGCTCCAAGCTCTTTGCCCAATTTTCAAAGAAATAATCCACATAGTTCTTTAACCTAGGGCTAATCTTCTGATACTATTTCTATTCATTTTTAGGTAGTCTTTAAGTTGTAATTGAAAGCATAGCAGTCTGCATGGAGGTCTATCTGCTAAGCAGCTTTCAGGAATTGAACTGGACTTTTGACTGACTCATCCATTAGCTCAATCTTAATGTTGAACATATTGTTAACAACATCATACTATTGAATACCTGAAAGTGTGTAGCTATTATCATACTTTAAAAAATAAATTTGTAAAAATATTAAATACCACAAGAAGTGTATAGGCATTGGATAACAGAAATGTCTAACCTAAATTCAGCAGAAGCTGTGGCTGGTAAAGGAATGTTAAGTTTTGTAGCCTGCTGAAATGAGTTAGATGAAGACTTCATTATTTTTAACTCTATTTTTTGTCATTTCTTGTTAGTGTCAGTATTGCTACACGGTGTTAAATGCCACTGTCCTAAGTATCTTTTTCTTTTCTTTTTTTTTTTTTTCTTTTAAATTGGAAAAGTTAAGTCAGTTCTCCACAGCTGCTAGTTAAAAGACAGTATTTTGTAATAAACCTTTTAGGTGGGGTTCACTGTTCAAGGCAATCAGCCTTTTGGCTGCTATCAGGAATGGTGAGATCTCAGATAAGCGAGATGCTTACGTCACCTGCAAAATCTCTTTCTCTGAGTGTTTTCATATTGCTATATATACATTTCTTTGGTTTCAAGACAAATAAGCAATATTTTTTTTATATTTTTAAGGCCTATATATTCATTATTGCCACTGGTTATTACTCCTCAGAGAGGGAAATAGATAAAGCAAAACACAGACATTCTAGTGTACTCACATGCTCAAGATCCATTTTAACATTCAGCAAATGGCAATTTTCCATGCTGAGATGGGGAAAAAATAAGATCTGATAGAAGGAGTACACTTAAAGAGACCAGATGGAAGTTAATTAATCTGGAAATTAATTAACTCCAGAACAGTAATAAGTACAAAATCTACAGTTATTTTAGACAGCTTTCTACTCATTGCAGCAATTGTTTTCATGATGAAAATTTTATAATGTTTTCACTTGCAGCTTTATGGAAGGGGTTCTCTGTGCAGTGTCTCTGGCATCAGACTAGATAAACTGACATAATTTACTGGAAAAAAATATAGTAAAAGAGTACTGTAAAGTACACATAGGTAATAATTACCACACATTAAAAAACTGCTTGTGTATTCCAGATCCAGCCGGGACCTAGTGGTTGCAGTGTACTTTAAGCAGACACTCAGTGCAGAGGTACAAGATTCTCTGCCATCACAGACCTCAGCAGCCTGAGTGGAAGTCTGATGAGCCCACCCCATACAGTTTCTTCTTGCCAAGTCACCTACCTTTTCAGACATTGGACTCCTCTTCTGCAAGTGCTGTGTACTTATTCCTGCCTACCACAGTGTGCGCAGGCAGCTTTGTACCTGTTTTACTCATGCTTTATTTTTTCCCTTCCACATCAAGCATAGCTTTCTTGTTGCAAATGGGGCAAATAGATCTTAGAGAAAAGTTATATTGTTCTTGTGGAACAAGAAAATGCTCAGATAGAATTAGGTCAGTATTTTGTAAATTGTGTGGACATTTCAAGCTATGGGCTTCTGATGCTGATTCCTTTTGGGGAGGGCAGGGGCTGGGCTGGAGGAGTAAGGATGCAACTTGTTAAACCTCAGGCCTGATCACTAGGTTTGCAGCTCCACTACAGATTTTTGTGAGACGAGGAACTACACCCCCAGAAGTAACATTTAGCCTTTCTTTATATTCTTTTGTCCCATCTACTGTTATTGTGCAATGTTTTGTTCTTTTGCTAGAGCTTCAAGAAACATTTCTTTACCCCTCAGGAACACACGTCTCCCCAGCCTGGGGACAAGAGGATTGCTTTCCTGCCTTGAGCATCTTCCTAATTCATCTTTCCACATGCTTTTTCTGATCATCTTCTCACCCATCTTACTTCCCTGGTTATCTGAGCATCTTGTATTTCAGTTGTTTGTTGGTTGTTGGGTTTTTCCCTTGGTACAGATAAAGTGTTTCTGGTAAAGCCATGCCAATGATACAGCTGCTACCAAAATCTGCTGATCCATTTTGCCAAGAAGTAGAAAGTGTTTTATATTATATAGTGTGAAGTTTTTATACAATAATGTAGAAACGTGAAGTAACAGTAGAAAAACTAACCTATAATGGCAACAAAGTTGATGTCAACTGAGGTAAGAATGAAGGGGATAAAAGCTCTAGGCTGACGTGAAAAGGAAGCTTTTCTTTGAGATCTCAATGACATTAGCAGTGGTTCAGTAGGAGGAAAGAGTTCTTAAGAGAGTGAGGAGGTCCAACAGCAGTGGCTTAATAAAGAAGAGACTTGAGAAGGGGAGTAAAAAAATTAGATGCCAAAATTAGAAAGAGTGTAGTATGGTGTTAGGAGGCTGTGGCTGAACACCAGCGTGGCATTCTCATGTGCATTCAGAACTCTGTGACCTGCAGACCTTTCTCATAGTTTATTTTGTTGGAAGTTCCCATGACAATCAGTGAGGATATAGTCCTCTGTCTTGAAGTGACGGCAGCCTTTCTATGGTATCCTGAAAGTCCCTAGACATTCAGACTGCAGGGTTTTATGATGACTGCGAGGAGATTTGCAGTATTGCAGAGGGAAATGATGAAAGTATGAATAAAGATTTTAGTGGAGGCAGGGTCGAGGTAAGGATTCTGGCAGAGTGCCAGAAATGGTGTTAGACATATTGACAGGGGAGAGGCAGGAAGAAAGCATAAGCTCGGGATGAGGAATGACTTGAAGGTGTTAGTTTGCTCCCAAGGATAGACAGTAAATCTTAGTTTATTGGCACCTAATGCTCCAAGGTCCATGTATGCCGTAACAGATAATATAACAGTATATTACACAATAAAGCAAAGGGTTGGCAGGGAAGGAGACATGCCAGCACTGCCGTTTTTGTGATACCAGAGATAGACATACTGGGAAAATATTAAAATTTGTAGTATTTATGTCAGCATGCCACCCTGATAGGAAGCGGTGTGATGATGGAAGTATTTTCAATGGGCCATTACTCTTAACTCTATGTGATGTAAAGAGGAAACCTACCATTGTCTCTTATGATTTGGAGATTTAAAATGCATTTTTCGATGATGCAAGTATTCCATGAAGCAGAGCAAATCACTTCCTTACCCTATTTGATTATAAAGAGGTCAATTTGAAAACCCATAGCTTTATTTTATTCTTTAAAGTATTAATTTTAGCAGTCTATAGCTATTTAGTGTTGTGTCTGAAGAGTAATATAGACCTTATGCAAAGTAATCTGAGGTCAGTGGAAAAATGTTGATTTTAGCAGATGCTGGCAAAGGCCCATGTAAATGTGCATAATAGTGTCTTTCCCTGTAAAGCTTGTTGGTAAAACACACTGGTTACATTTGCAGCTCTCGTGGAAGAAGTTTATTCTGCTCAACGAGAACGTGATGAGGCCGTCATGGCAAGGCTTAGATTAGCCAATGAAGAGAGAGATGAAGCATTTTTACGAGTCCAGCGGTTGGAAGAATCTCTGAAAGAGTAAGTTTGCATTTACTGCCCTGTGCAAAAAGATTGTTGTGTTAGTCTGTGATGGTCATAAACTGCTTGACAGAAATTTTGTTGAAAATCTTAGTACAAACTTGTCTATGATGAAATACCAAGCTAGTGCTAGTCTTACTGTGCTATTGGTTAATTTTTTAGCCATCTTTTGAGACCATATTTTTCACTGGAGACTGAGTGCAAGGTGAACAATTTTGATTACAAAAATTAAAAATATAATCAAAAGCTTTGGTATTGATTTATTCAGACATAAATAAGAGGAATGTGACATTTTACAAGGATCTTTTGACATGGAGTACCAAAATGTCAGTCAGAAGTTGCAATGTATAGGAAATCAATCAAGCCTTTAAGCCCAGTAGACATTTCTTTCAGCAGAATTTCTACTAATTATGTGGGTGATGTAGTAAAAATATGTTTTCCTCCATGTCTTCAGTGTAGGAGCAGTTTGTAAGGGAAGAAAGGTATAACTAATACTTTCTAGAAATTTACGTAGTACCATGTTAACCCAACAGAAATAGGCAATCTCTTGTTAAAGACAATGTGTGAGTCAGGAGAAGAAGATAAGAACAGTTTCTTTTCTCTCTTTGGGATATACATAGCTTTGAAGCTATAGTTTGCTTTTGTGTAATCCTTCTCCATCCAAGTTGTGATCATTTTGGCTATCATCCAATACCCCCCACAGTCTAGAGTGGCTGAGAAATTTCCCCTATTTTTCTGTCAAGAGAAATTAAAAAAAAAATAAATAGGAAAATGAGTAGCTACAAACAAGTTAGAACCACTTCTCATGCAATATATGAATAAGTTCGTGGAACTTAATGTACGTGACCTTGTCCACATGTACCCTTTTGAATATTTGTCTGTTCCCTAAAATTTCTCAACACACAACAATTCCACCACAACAATTCTTGCTCTCTTTATATTCTGTGTAGGCTAAAATGGCCTACAGCCTTAAAATTGAAGAGGGTTAAAGGTCAAGCTGGAGGGGAATAAGGCCTTCAGAAATTGTTACTGACATCTGATCCTTGAAATTATATGCTTTCTTGCCTTTTTTCTGTTTCATCTGTGCAATCTGTTTTGGTGGTTCTCCATTTCAAATTTTCACTCTCCTTTTTTGCATTATACTCACGTCTTGTCTTTTCTCTGTTGCTCATCTGCTTTTTCTCCACAGCTTCCTTGTCTTTTTTTTTTTTGTTTTTATAAATATTATTGTTTCTTCTTTATGGCCTTTGTAACTCATCTTTTACTTCCACTTCAGTCCTTTGTCATTTCTTCTATGAATCCAATAAGACTGCTGTTATTTTAATTGTGTTTTTCAGCTAGCTGAAAATGTGAAAGCAAAAGAAATATAAGAGAGAAGGGCAAACAAGATAGGAGAACTGATGGAGGCAACAAAATGGGGACAAAACCAATCTATTCAGAAGAATTGTGCTTGCCAAGTTGCTTGTATATGATAGAATGAGAGTTTCAGTATTTTGCAGGATCTCCCATTCTGCCCTCCTGATACTGACTGTGGCACTGGCAGCTCATTGGGAACAACCATAACCCAAGTCTATCACATCCCGAGTACGTTGTGACCTGTCACTGAGAGCATTACCAAATTCCTTAAGGAGATCCCAAATAGGCTTCTGAATCCCTAAGGGCACAAAGATGTTGCTGAAAAAATATTACATGTTTTTATTTTTATTAGTAGCTTTTAGTGTTGGACATCAGAGTGATAGAGAAGAAAAATCTTAATTGACAGAAGCCACAAAGGCAGAGATCCCAAGTGCTGTATTTGTTCCCAGATTAAAGTATGTTAATCACCTGTGCTGCTAGCACTTAATGGTAACGAATTATTGGGCATTAATTGCTTAATATGTAATTAGCTGAAGGGGATAGAAAATCATTCTTTATGTCCAATAGAAGCCATGTTCCCTGCATCAGCTGTCTTAATATTTGCCTCTTTTCTGACCTTGCTACCTATTAAGCCAAAGTAGTTTGATCGGAATGTCTTAAACCATATCAGACAGTATAAGATACTTAAAGTTGCCTTGCTCTGTTACACTAATTTACTCAGTACTACCTCAGTCCGTGGTGGCTGCAGCCATTTCCACAACCTGACCACTGTCAAGCTGACCATAGCTCTTTTTTCTTCCATATCAGTCATCTCTGTGACAGCACCTTCTTGATAACACTGTGTTTCTTCCAAAAAGAGTGCTGCTATAATACAGAGAAACAGTGCTTGTTGTGATTACTGATTTGGGGGTTTTGCATTCTTTTTATTTGAATAAAATTCTTTGTTATTTTTGAAATCTTTGGGGATTACAGAATCAAGAAGACAGGATTACCTCCACCAAGCTCAGCTGCTTTTCTTCTGGTTTACACGTGCTAAGCTTAGAGGATGCTAATTAATGTAGCTGTACACCTTGCAAGCAGGAAATTGCTGAGTGGAGCCAAGATCCTGCTGGACCACTGGCCTGGCCCCAGCACTCAGGCTTTTCAGAACATTAAGCATCATTACTAACTGTGGTAACACTTCACCTGAGGTGACAAGCATACTTTTCTACTCCTACATGGATGTCTGGCATGTTGCAATGGGAGGAGCAAGCCAGGATTGTGCTAAGAAGAATCAAATTGAGGTGCTTAGGGCTCAGCTGCCCTCTGCAGTATTCACAAGAGTAGAGTGATTCTGAAACCTCACCCCTAATTTATCAGTAAAGGTTATCTCACTATTTATCTTAACTAAGCCTCATTTTTACACACTGCCTTCTCAGAATCAGAGCCAACCCCACAAGGAAATTACTTTTCTTAGCCTCCTTATTCTAAATAGTTTAATACTTTGGCTGAATGGAAATTGGGGGTAGCAAGTTCACCTTGACTCTCCACTAATCCTTTGGAAGGAGCAGTGATGATGGGATGAGCCATGAGGGACTTGGTTTATTTTGTTTAATTTGGGGATTTCTTCTAGAATCTTGGATCTTTTCCAACTACCACCCTTCATATATTCTTCCTGATGCTGGTTGTTCAAAACGTCAAGCTTTCTGTCGTAAAGGTGGAGCACATAGAGTATTTTTTTGCAAAGTTTGTAGACTACTTGTGCCACAGGCATCGAGTTTTAGATCACAAGTCACTCCCTCCATCTGCTTTGGACTTTTTCCAATCAGAGATTTCTACAAGAGGGCAATACTGAACAGACTACCAACCTTTATCAAACGCTTTAATGCTTTCTTTAAATTAGCTGCTAGAGCAATTCTATTGTCATTATTTAACTGTAGCAACTGAAATTCTTTTCGTTTTGTTAGCTCTAGGGGATATGTTAGTGTAATGTGTGCAGAAATGGGGGGGAAGGAACCCTTGGTTATTGCTGTTTAAAGTTGTGAGACATCTAAGGGCAAATCATGAGAGGCACCAAGGCAAATACTCAGCTTTGGTTACTGCTTTTTAATAAATACTGTCACCTTAGGAAAACAGATCCCTTGTGACAGCAGTATGCTGAAAAGCTACACTTACAGTAGAAGTTCATGTTCTTTTTCCCACCCCCATTTCCTGTTTAAGGTGTCCTGCTTACCCAGCCCGATGGTCAGCTGGGTGATTTGTTGACCCATATTTTTAGCAGGGTAGAAGTCCTCTGGAGATGCCAGATCAGTCCTGCCAATTTACTTTGGCAAACACTGTTCCTTTCATTGTGAATACAAACTAGATGAAGATCCATTTTTAAGTCCCTCATGAAGTGGAACTTGGAGCAATGTAAAAACCTAGAGTAGGAACTCTACAAGGAGCCAAATCAAGGAGCCAGTTCTGAGAATTTAGACTTACATCTTTGTTGTTTTGTGGTTTATATTACTTTACAAATACAACTGTAATGCTGCAAAGTTAGCTTTTTGTGGTTTTTTGTTTGTTTTGTTTGGTTGCTGACTGTATGTGTTGAAGTAATTGTTTCTAAACTCCATATAATATACCAGCTATTGCACAACAGTAGTACATTCTGAATTGTATCTTTTTGATTTAAAGAATTAATTTCTGTATGGTCGATTTACTTTGTTTACTGTTATCTAGTAAAACTAATGCTTTAAGGTAAAAGGTGATGGTGTGCTGTCAAGTGCTCTGCGATGTTTGCTAGCTAAAATCTTGGCCCTATAGCAGCACCTGTCACAACACTACTGAAGTGTGTGTTGCTGTTTAGCAGATGTTTAGTGGCTCATATCTGTCTTTTTAAATAGTGAACACTAGTAATAAACCTATTTTTAATAAAAGTCACCATTAAGTAAGTAGCAATGGAGTGGTGATGTAATTATAATGTACTTGTTTTTCCAGAAATGAGGTCTCGTCCATTATAAAATACACATAAATGTTGTAAATGATATGCTGTACATATAACTAAGCTTAAGTAAAGTAAAATATATAGCATCTCATTTATTAGGTCATTGTGCTTTCACTCATTGCTTTTGCACAGTCAATGTTGAAATGCGTATAACTAAATTCCTTGTATCATCTTTATATTTGACAGTTCAATATATGTTATGTTAAATAAAAAGGGGAGACTGTGTAGGAGCGGGTTATTCTGTACTTAAATAAGGGTCTTGCAGAGAATTGGCTTAACTTACTATTTTATGCAAGATGTAAAAACAAAACATTTTTAAGGAAATTTCAACTAGTGTTTTTTTTTTGCTCCTTTTGGAAGAGAGAGGTAGAAAAAGAATTACTTTTAAATGAAAAACAAACAAACAAACAAACAAAAAAAAAACACAATCTTTGCAAAAGTCCTGTCCTGTTTCATTTGGGGTGCAGTAAAAAAAACAAAAATACATCAGGTAAAAGTTGTAAGTCCAGAAATAAATAAAATAAGAGCATCAGTCATTTCTATCACTGGGGAACTTTCTTCATCTAAGCACATATGAACAATTGATCCTTGTAGTCATATATAGCAGTAAACATTAATAACTTAACAGTCTGAAGTCAGTGCTGAAGATATGGAGCATTATTGAAAGATGGAGTCGAGCAGGTGGCACTTTAATATGTTCAGTGTCATGGTTGACTCTAAAGACTAGTAGAATGAAATTACTTGAGGTTCTAAAGATTTAAAAAGCGAACTCATTTTGCTGCACTAAGGAAATGCTACTGATCAGGCTTTCTGTGTCCCTTTTTTCTAGGCTAGAAAATATTAACCCTGAAGAAAATGACATGGTAAGCCATTCTCTGAGGAGATTTCTTGATGTCAGTCTTATATCTTAGAGGCTTAAGTTCAATTGAGTGGGTTTCAAGAACTAAGATGTGGGAAAAAGAAGAATTGACACACTAATAATGTACATCTTTGCTGCAATATGAAAATTCAATAACTTCACTCAGTCAATTTACAATTCACATGTGCCTATTAATTAAAACCCTATATTAAATAAAATATATTAAAACTTCATGTCTGACTAACATATAATGCTGTTGGTAGACATTACAGGAATTACTGAACAGAATAAACAATGCAGACACAGGGATAGATATACTGAAGAACGGAGCTATAATTCTGAATCGAATACACAGGACCAAAGAACGTAAAAAGAAAATAATAGCTGAGGAAATGACTGCAGTAATAGAACAACGGGATGCTGCTTTGTATCAAGTAAGTCTCTACAAGTGTGTAAACACTCAATACCAAATTCCTTCTTTTTTTTTTTTTTGTCTAAATTTAAGTTTGGGGAATAAAATTATTGCTAACTTCCCTTTGCTGAAAATCTCAAAAACCGCCCTTGTGATTAACGAGCAACTGTTTCTTCAAGGTAGGAGTGCCCATTGAAATGATGTCAATCCATTTCAGAGGAAAGGTTGTGTATTGTTTGCACCTGATCACTAGATGACCCTTAAAAAAAAAAAAAAAAAGAAAAGTTTTCAGTATTATTGTCCAATCCATAAAAATATTAAGGGCTTTGTTTTGCAGTATGCTGTAGTTGTAGTCCCACTGGGTGACTGGGACTCAAGGATTTGTAAAGGGTTATAAGTGGCAAAAATATACCTTAAAGGAAGATAAAAGTGCCACATGTAACAAAGTGATTCCTTCCTTTGTTTCTTTACATTCAGAAGCTGAAACCCAGCATGTGGTCTGTGACTCTCCATGTCTTACACTTCTGCTACGTATCTTAAGAGAATATGATGTCCTTTTTTTTGCTCAGATCAGCCATTCCCTGCACTTTCCTACTTTCACAGAAAAATATTGTCTTCATTCTCTTCACCTTGGAGTCTCCCTGTTTTTCCTGCCTCATGGGAGAGTTGTTTTGGCAGGTTTTTTCTTTCCTGGATTTTTAAACTATACTTAGCTCAATAGGAATAGTCTGTAGGGAGAAGCAGACTAAGTAGGAGTTTATACCTCCTGGGAAAACACAGTATTTTAGACTGGATGGATGTCCTTATGCATTTATCCTAACCAAAAAAAAAAAAAAAAAATCTAGTTCTTATTTCAATATTGAAAATTTAGATATTCATTGAATATGAGTAACCTAAGTTAGCCTACATCTAAATAATTGTCATTATATTTAAGATCAGGCTTGTGGTCTTGACTGGTACTGATAATGTTGATTGAATTTATATAATTTTCACTTTTTTTTTTTTTAGTCGCCATTGTTTTTACATTCTATCCTACTGTAACCTCAAAAGCCTCATCTGCTTGGTGCTTAAAATATTTTGTGTCTATATCCAATATGCACAAAAATGTCTATATCAAATATGCACAAAAATGATTTTGTGTCTATATCCAATATGCAAAGGATATTAATGTTGGAACTCTACTTTTTCACTGTGCTTTCTTTTGCTTTTATAGCAATGATGAGCAGCATAGCTACTGGGGCACATCCAACCATCCTGCCAAAAGTTGTTGCTCTTTGATTTTTTTAATTATGATTGGCTTTCTTCTGTGCGCAGGGCATTTGAAAAGTGGGCAACTCATTAGAGAAAAGCTTTCAGCAAAAGAGAAGGATTTGCTGATAGTTTTATTTTTGTTCTGCCAGGTTTTGGTTCTTTATTGAAGTGGACTTTCAGGCATACTTGGACCGTAAATATTTCATGAAGGATGTCAGAAGAATGTCCTTGTATGGTGTTATAATATACATTTTAATTGAGCTGGTTTTTATGCTGCCTGTTCAAGGAGTAATCCACAGATGTTTATGAGTCTTTTTTTCCAAGTATTCTGCTTGGAAATTATTAAAGATAATTATTTTATAAAATAGTGAGTCAAGTACCACAGCTAGCAAAGCCATCTTTAGGTCTAACAGTGAAAAGCACAGGTAATGTTAAATAGGTAGTGCAGCTGAAAAAATAAATGAATGAAATAATACCACTCCCCCAACTCAAATTTAAGTATTTTATATTTAGCTGTAGCACTGTAATTTATTATTTATTGCAATTTATAATATTTTTCTAATTATTATTAATTAAAGTGTTGCTCATATGTTGTGTTTCCACATTAGTGATCCTTTTGTGGCTGTAACTATTGAATCTGGAAGACAGGTCCTTGGAATTGAAGCTATTATATCAACCTGTGTTTCTTACTTGATGATTCCTTGGGAATTCGTACGGTACTTGAATTATTAGTAGTCTTTTGTTAACATTGCAATAACAGTAGTTATTACAGTGCTAACAGCAAGAACAATAGGAGAGGGATTCCTACATTAGACCACAAAGGGACTAGATATAATTCAGGGGATGTATATGCTTAGCATAACAAATGCAAATTATTAGAAGTTAGAACTGAGGTCACCTCAGGCATTCATAACATATGCAAGTTAAAATCTTTTCTTTTTGGTGGAGGTGACATCAAAATGGGGGGTGGAGGTGCAGGGGGGACTGATGAGAACAGACTGAGGCAAAGCAGAAATAGAGTAAGCCATTAGCATGCAGTGCCTACCTTCTGGAAGAAAGCAATTCTAAAATTCAGAGGTCAGTGGGCAATGGATGAAGCTAAAAACTTCATGACATGTTGTATGAAGACTGTTGTGCTGTTCCTGATTGCTGTTGTGCAGTGCTGGAGACAACAGTGTCTTCTGAGTGATCACAATAACCAGTTCCATGTGAGAGAGGACTGCCAATCTGATAATAAATGCTGGGACAGAAGTTTAATACAACTGGATCTATTATCCTACTTAACAGTTTTTGTTTTTCACAGGAGACTGGCAGTTGACAATTAAACACCATGAATATAAATAACGTCTAGCTGTTGGAGTTTTACTTGTAGAATTTCTGATTTTTCTCAGTACGAAAGAATAACAGAAAAGCTATCCAACTCAAACACATTGCTTTGTTTTTAAGTAAGGAACATGTTACATTGCTAGAGAATGGGCATTCTATAAACTGCATTTCTTGTGACCAAATAAATATAGACTGCTTTCAACTCATATTTTGGTAGTTTTGCAATGTCTTTTCTGGTAGCCATACTATAAAGCTACATTTTACTGAACTGCTGTTGCATGCATACAATGGTTAGCTAGTTCTTCTGTTTGAATTTCACTTGAATATTTACTTTTTTATTCTTCAAAAAAATAAAAAACATTGCTCATGTCTTAGAACGTGTATGAAAACACTTTCTGAGCCTTAAAACCCCAGCAACTGTGCATCCTTTTTGAGGCTTCAAATGTGAATGTTGCTTCTTATTAGGAAGCAGATAGAGGCACGCTATCACTGTATTGAGCTGCACATGTGTATGTAATCTTAGATCATTCACTAGATTGCTGAGCAAATATGCAAACTACTTTTTGTGTGTGTGAAAACAAATAAAATGGTATAAACTCAAATATTTGATACTACTTTTAGTATGTATTTTCAAGTGAATAAAAAACAAACAACTAAAGCGTGGCTAAACATTGACATCCATCTTCTCCTGTACCTACCCCCTTAAAAAAACACACTCAACTGTTTGGTTGTATTTGCTAAGATATGTTTGTTAGTGAAGAGATACTGTGTTGTACTGGGAAGTTTGTGTCTGTTTTATGACTTGTTCTATGAGAAGAAAATGAAGAAAGACGCTGACTATCATGAGATATAAAGCATAAGTTTCTTGTCTTTATTGTATGGATTTGTTTAAAGCCATTCAAGAAAAAAAACTTACCTGTCCAGTTGGTTGTACTACAGTTCTGCCTTTCTTCAAAAGTCTGTCTTGCTTGAGTAATCCGATTAGTGACAGACATTTAGGAAAGCTTATACATGGCCATAGTCACATTGTGTGATCTTTATAAAATACTTTAAGGAAAGTGGTTTCCAGCAGGAGGCAATACAGTGCAATATCTCACACTAGCAACCACTTATTAACCATATTACACCTTATGGACAGGCATGTTAATGTGATTACAAGGTTTGCAGCTGGAGGTGGGGACTTGAGTGAGTCATTACAATTACTTTTCTTACGATTTAGAGAAGAAAGGGGACCTTTCTTAATGATACTGCTCGAAGGAAGTGATTTTAAAGAAGCTAAATAAGAGATGAGATGGCTTATAGTTCAGGGGATTGTGTGTGTGTTACATTTCAGTCCTAATTTTCTTTCTGTAGGCAATTTTTAATTGCGAAGTCAGTTCTATACAGAGTTTTAAATAGTAAAGGTGTAGAGTTTTCAGTTTAACAAAAACAAACAAACATAACTCAACCAAGGTTTCATGGCTGGCAAAGTATCATCTGTAATACCCTGATCTTGAAGCAGTAACGTAACTGGCAAGCAGACCTGGTTTTACAGCTTTGAATAGTTTGATCACATCCTGCTGTGCAGGAACATGCTTATGACTGTTCATGTAAAAAACTGGCATGCACCCAGTTGCTCATCTGAAGCAAGTTTAAGTACCTTTCTCCATTTTGAGGCACTGTTTGGCAATGAGCAGGAGTTTTTCGTCATTGAAAACAAAGATGAGAAGCACTGCTTGACTTCCCATCATTATCAGTTTCGACTGATGACTAATAACTGATAAATGTCTGTAGTTACAAGCCATTTTTTTGCTAACTTTTTTGTAATGTTCTGCTCAAACAATTTCCCTACTTCTGCACAAAATAAGGTGTACAACTCTGTTATCTGCAATTCACAGAACATTAAGGCATTCTCAGCACACATGAGCAAACAGGTCTTATTGAAGTAATTAATGCAAGTAAGTGTAAAAACAACAGAAGCATACATGAATGAAAAAAATGACTTATGTATCTTGGACCCTTAATTGGGGAATCCTTAGGTGTTACAATGCTGCATGATTCTTATCTTACTACAGAAATAATTCCTTTGCATCCCATACCACAGTTTAGGATATCATTTTTAGTAATTTGAATTAGCAGTTGAGTTTTACATTCTGTTTTGGTATCCTTTGATGCTTCCCCTACTACCTTTCCCCTTTTGCCCGCGTATTTGGTAAACACAAGAAAAGAAAAGGTAGAATGCTGGTAGAATGCACAGTTGTTTCTGAAGCAGGCATCTGCTGTAGGGTAGGGATGATTTTTGGTCACAGGCTAATTTCAGGAGAAAAATGAAGGTAAAGGGACCTTTTCTTGTAATTTGAGGATCCAAGGACCATTATCCTGGTTCACGCTTATGACTGGTGTGCTTTGGGCAGGCAACAGCAATTGTCTGTTGCCCTTATTTGCAGAGCTTTTCATTTGCAATAAGAAGTAGCAGGTGAGTGAGTGGGTGAGGGGAAATTACTGGCCAGCAGGATGGTTAAGCAGAGAGAGGTCAGGTGAGCTATCTGCAAGGTGCCCCTTTTGGTGCTTAATTTTAGTCCACATCATGAGAGAAAACAATAGGGATATAGAATAAGTAATGGAATAAATTTTAAAAATATATATAATTTGATATTCAACATTAAAAGTTACACTATGACAGCAGGGGAAGGGGAAAGAAATGTAATAGGAATTGAGGAAATTATTAACAATTTATTGATATTCACATTAGTGAATCACAACAGACTTTTCTTCTTTGGAGGTAAGGCTAAATAAGAGGGACTCTGAAAAAAAGATCATAAAAAGCCAAGTCATATGAGCAATTGTTGTGATTAGTATTATTAGTCTTCCGTTTGGGTGTGTTGCATTGGAACAGTGCTTTAGAGTGCATTTATTTATTTGTACCTAAATAAAGATAATCCTTTCAAAGTTTAACTAAATCCATGTTTCAGGAAGTCCATTTAAGCTGAAATGGTCAAATCCATGTTATCCTTTGCTGCTTCTTAGAATAATCTAAGTAAGTTTCATTAGCTACAGAGTTTACAGCGTTCCAAAGGAGCCAATGACCTCTGTAGCTGGGAGGCATGGAGCACTGAAGTATCATGTAAAACTATTGGGAATGATGCTGAAGAATATCAAGAATCTTTTGTGTCTTACAAAAGGGCAGATTCTTCCCTACCTAGCAGTTTTAGTGTTCTAAAAATAAACCAAGCTGGAAAAATGATAATAGTTACTTTCTGAGACAATTAGGTATGCACTGTCTCTCTACCTCAGATATATTTGTGCTACCTGGAGCATGAGCATTTTCCAGGGGAACGCTCAGTTAAATATTTGGCTACATTCAGAAGATGTATGAAGTATTCTTTTCCTTCTGAAGTAAGAATTTCAGTCCACGAAATCCCAATAGAGAGGAAACTGCCCAAACAAAATCCTGTTGAAGTCTTGCATTGGGAATTCTGATTTGTGTAGAATATTCCCCAAAAGAATAATGCTTATTTAAGCTTCCATCATGGTTCTCTGTTATGTTGCTTAATCCTTGTATATAACATACAGTTCTCAAAGCAATAAGAAAGCTGATTAGATGTGAGATGTTTGGGGAGAATTATAGGAGATTAGACAGAGAATATTTGGAGACATCTGTGTGTGTGACGTTTGTTGGTCTTTTGATATAGCAGAGATTGTGATTTCTTCAAAGTCAGGTGTTAGTATTGAATGAAACTCCCTTTGACTTCACTGGAGCCAGCATTTCATTAGTAAAAGTGTCTTCCAGCATATTCCTTAGTTTGACTACAGCAAAGCTTTGGTTGCATGAGGTGGTGTAGTTTCTGAGTTAATGATGTTCACAGCTGGAAGCACAGGTCATATGGTAGGGCATTAGTGGGAGAGAGTGGATGATCTGGAGGAAATTACTCTAAGGAGCTCTTATACCTAACTTTTGTATTTAGTCCGTGAATGCTAAATATGAGTAAATACGTAAATGTGAATGTAGTGTTTCCTTGAAGAGAGGGATTACAGTTTGCCTTTTTGAACTTGTGAAGCAAATTTTTAATTGCTACTGCATTTCCTCTTTTTACTGCCATAAGGTTTTGACTGAATGATGCCCTGAGACATGATTGTTTGCATTGTTAAATCACCTGTTGTTCCTCTGCAAACAGTGTGTTGTAGAATTCGCAAAATACATGTCTGCATGGTATCTGAGGGCATGATCAAGTCTTGTGCCTTTAATTGTAAACTTTAATGAATTTCCAGTAGAACATTCATCTTCTCTTCAGTACCTAGAAACTCCTCACCCCTTTGAAAATGACAGTAAATTTGCATGCAAGCTTGTTTGATTAATTGCTGTTTGACACTTCTATCACAGTGCTAAGCTCTAGGTTCACACAGCTTAGACTTCCAAGCCAATTTCTAGAATTAATTTAAATATTTAATGTCAAAACTCTGGGATGAAAGAGCAGAAAAATGTTTTGTATGCTTATTGATCATCTGTTTCAATAGCAACAACCCATAGATGAAATTTTCAATGTGATACAAGCAGAATTCAATCAGTATTCCCTCTGAAGAGGAGACTGAATGATTGTGCATGCAATAAATTCTCTAAGTACCAGAACTGTTTAGAGGTACTTAAAGGAAGTTTTCCATGGGACTTAACAGTCAGCACCTAATTTGAAACTGTAAGATGTTAAGTCTGCTTTTGGTTTACTTGCATGTTGGTTAAAGCATCTCTGATTTTCTTAGAAATTAAAAATATCCAACTATATGTTTCTTTTTGAAAAGCAGGTTTTGTTAGACAACTTCCTGGGAAATATTTCTGCAAAAGTACCTGTTAATTTGGGTACCCGGATGAGTTTGCATAAAAATTCTCTCTCTGACAGGAGAGGTTTGTGCTTGATATTTATATTTAACGTGGAGTCTGGAAAGGGTGATATGTCTGACCTCTGAATTTCCCTTCTTGCAACTACCCTCTTACCATTTACTGAATGCTCACAATTGCAACTTTGCTGTTGGTTATGTTTCTGTGAACAAGTAGTTGGAACAAGTAAGAACAAATACGGAGTAGGAAACAATTAGTTCCTAGCACCTGAGATCCACGTGAACACAGTTTTGTGTGTGTGTGTGTTGGGAGGTGTTATTGGGTTGAATTGCATTGTTTTTGGTGTGATAAGGAGTTGGTTCGTTTGGGTTTTACTTTGGACTGACTGTAGCCTAAATCTGTGAACTAAGTAAATACACATTTGTTTCAGAGTGCACCAGGTGCATTCCTGGAGTGCATCTTTGAGCTTGTTTTAATCAAAAAAGGAATCCAGTTTATGCTGTGGAGAGGGCACTCCTTGGTTCAAACCAAACCATATTAAATAGAGACAAGTGAGAGAAATTCTAAATTGCACTCTCAGAGCAAAGCAATATGCAAATTATATTTTTTCAGTGAAGATCTTTGAGAGTCATTGAGAACTTTAGACAAAAGTTCAAGTGTACATTATTTGTAAGTATGGAAAAGAAAAACAAATCCTTCTGATTCAATAAAATAATTTTAAAATTAGTTACATTAATGCTCCGATAGACTATTAAATAAATTTAAGGATAAAAATGCAAGAGGTGACTTCAAGAAGGAGAATTAGATTTTTTAAAAATACCTAAAAAGAAGTAAAAGTATCAATGTTTTTGGAGGAAGTTTTCCAGTATGCTCTTATTCAACCGTTTTACTTTGAAAATTATTAATGACTTTGTATGCAGACTTTTCTGATGAAGATTTTGCATATGTCCACAAGGCACATATCAATTGTGTTCCTTCAGCGAGAACCAGGTTTCTAAACTAGTATAATAGATCACAAATAAATTGACATGAAGATTATAAAGTTTGGATTTAAATGGGCAATGAACATATCTTCCAAGGATACATTTCTGATCATGCCACTACCATAACATCAGTAGTTGACTGAGAATTTTGTGGGACGTGGAGCTAAAGAAAATGGATAGAGCTACTCTTTGTTGACTTCATTTATTTTTTTATCCCTGAGTCTCTAAAATGAAATATTCACCTATATTTTAGCATTAGAACACCCTCCTCAGTCACCTTCATTATTCAGGATTGGTGTTAAGCTATAAAGAGTGGTAGTGAGTAAGAAAATTTATGTCTGGCAGTAACAGAAGACGTAAGGAAAAGTGATTGTAGTAGTGCTAAGGTCATTACTTATTTACAGCAGGATGGTACCTTGTGAAAGAAGTGGTGCAAGACTTCATAAGTATTATTGTAATTGTGATTTCTTTCTAGATTTCTATTTGTTTTTAAATCAGCAAGTAACCAAAATACCACAACTGCAATTTCCCCTCTTCCTTTGATCTGTACATTGTGACCTTTTTTTTTTTTTTTGGCTGTGAAGCCATTAGTCAGTTTCTAGAAATCCTTAGACTTGATGAAGTCAATTTATGTATTCTGGTTTACAGTGTTTGGTGGCCCTGGCAAAAAAAAATAAATAAATAAAAATAAAAAAAAATCCATGAATATTCTTTTTGAAAGAAAGATTTCATAGTAGTACTGTTTAATTTATCTATGTCTCATGTACCAAGTATGCCTAGATTTGTTTGTTGTATGGCTTTACTGTTTCGTGCTTCAGATGGTGAGTATCTAGGATTTGCCCTCTTTTCGATGTTTTGTTTATTCACCATTAATTATTTTTCAAGCTGAGTTGCTCGAGAAGAAGAAAAATTTAGCTTCTGTTACCCTCTGTTGCAAATGAAGGGCATGTATTGCATGTGGAGGGCTTGTGATTTTAAGATAAGGTGGTTGGGGAACTTGTTAATGTTTTCTGATGTTATATTTTATTGCCATTCCTTTCAGTAGTATTTTTGGTGTATTTATTATTGAGTATGCTGTGGGTACACACAAAGTTTGTTTTTTTTTTAAAGTCGTATTCCAGTTTATAGTTTATTTTTACATTGAAAATACTTTTGTAAATGACACAATTCAAATATGTAGAAATGCTTATTTAAAGGCAGTCACAAAAGCTGAGATTGTGTAAAGTATCAACATTTTGACTATACCGAAAAGGAAAAAAAATAATTGTAGATAAAGAACAGTACTACACCATAAAAATAGAGCAACTTTTTGCAATTCTGGATGTATCAGAAATACAGAATATGTGTTCCAAATAAGTTTATAGGTTCAGAATATTACATTGGTATAATGTACCAAACAGGATAATGTAGAATGCAGAAGCAATAATACTTCTGAATACTATTGATACTTCTTTGTGTTGTTGGTAATGTAAAATTGATATTGCCTTTTGCAAGAGAGTTTTAACATTACTTCTAGCTAATGATTTAGCAGTTATAAAATTATAAATCTAAGTATAGTAAATTAAAAGGTCTGTTGTGGCATAGAGCTCTGTATTGGAGGAATGGTTATGGCCACTTTGCTTCCAGGACTTGCATTAGATGAGTTGTCACTGACAGTTAGGATTTTCTTCCAGGTCATGTTCTAATCATGATGAGTAATCATAATCATTATACCTCAGACAGAGATTGTATTAATAGCTCCCAGCGATGTTAGGAAATGATAGCTTTCACTCTTTGTCTGGAAGAACTTTTGTTTGTTGTGTTCAGGACAGACATGAACATCACCTATTTGTGAGTTTACTTCCTTTGTCTTTTATAGCTTTGAGAAAAGTGTTTTTTATCAGTCCGCAAGGATTTTTTTTTTAGCCTTGTTTTTTGAGGTCCCATTTATAATCAAAATATTAAGACTTTAACTGAATCTGCAAAGCTAGTCTTGAAAATCTCACTGTGAAAATGAAAGCATCCAGTACAAACCTCCCAGAAGAAACAACAAAATCCTTGTTAATCCCCTGTACTAAAATCATCAGCCTACTTTCTACTGTAGGCTCTGCCTCTTCAGCAGAGCCAGCCTACTTTCTACTAGCCAGCAGCTGTGCATCTCATTACATGTTCTCTTTATGTCATGTGTGTTGTCTTCTATGGTATCCAGACACTTCTCAGCAGTAGTTATGCATTTACCAGTTTTGTTTATTTTGGCAGGCAGTTCCATCACTTAGCTTTCAGGATTTGTCATAACATTCTTCTATTGTTGTGTTTTTCTTAAAATTTCTCTGCTTAGGGTGTCCTATCCTCTATACATGAGGGATGGAATTGCCAGGAAGCTTTGAGCTGGATGAAGGTAGTGTTGGAAAATGCACATGTCAAATGCAGCTGATTTTAGGTTTAAGCATTCCTGCTTTTCTGTGACTTATCTGAAGGCTTTTATGTGGCTGTTAATTCAAAGCTGCATAATCAAGGTATAGAATGCTCTTGAGAAGAGTAACGTGAATCCCTACAAAACACTTCAGTGAAGCTAAAAATAATTTCTGTTACAGTGTTCAAATTTTTAGATGCCATCATTACTTAATATTTTAAGTCTTATTCATGTACTAAAATCATGCAGACATTTCTCACTGTTATTGAAACTGAGCAATAGAAAACTTAGAAATGTGTGGTTTTGTTTTAGTTTTGCAGAGCTTTTATTTACTTTCTTAAGCATTTCTTTGTGGGGTATCATTGTCTTCCATATCAGACATATGACATGTGAGTCAATTTAAGCTTTTGCAAAGCTAGTTAAGCTCTTGATTTTTTTTTTATTTTTTGTTTTTAGTATTTTTATACCATTTTGCAGTGTAGATAAGCAATTTGAAAAGATGTCTGAAATATGAATTTTATAGATTTGCTATTACCTAGATTTCAGCATTGGTGAGAAACTGATTTCACAATGAAATATGAAAATTTATAAGGTTACTTCATTTTGACACCTGTTTGCAGGCTGTTATAATACTAGTATTAATATTGCCTTCAGGTACTTGTGATCTTCAGTGTTAAGGTTTGTTAAAAAAGGCTTGTTGGTTCCTTGGAGAAAAGAGTAACTACTTCTGACTTTAGGTCATTTATTCAAGAACTATTTCTTGTCCCTGGCATATCTGCAGAGTTCTGTGCTGTCACCTACCTAGTTAGCTGTTATAGTTTGTCATAATCTCTAGTTTAAAGCAGCTTTTATTATAAAGTAAAGAAATTTTTGGATAACACATTACATGCAACATTAAAACTGAAGAACTGACACTTAAGCAACTGATGGCTCAATTAAGAGTACAGTATTTAGCAGGACAAACAGATAGTGTGTACAGTGAGGAAAACCTGCAGTCCCATGATTACGGTATCTGAATAAAGAGATTAAAAAAACGTGGCTTCTGTGCAGTGGTCCATGATACTATTTTCTGAAATAATGTGATGATATTTAAAAATGGACCAGGAGTATTCCTGTCCTTTTACGCTGTAAATGCCAACTTAAGGTTTAGACAATAGTCTTGTTTGCATATGGATTTTAACAAAATCCATTGAAGATTATTTGAAAACTACCTCATTAGAATGACAGATTGTTTACTAAATCTTGTTTTCTTGTCAACTAATAATGGTTATGTTCAATTAAACAATGTTACACTTCCTAAAAACATGTATCTGTCAGCAGTTGAGTGCCTTGCATATACATGTATCTGAGGATCGGATTTTGAATTTCTAGAACTAGGTGAAGGATCAGGCTGAACACTCATTTCTAAAATTTATCTTTTCGTACGTCTTTGGTAGCTGGTATTGCTGAAAACTTAGGTGTATCAGTCAACACTGCCTGCCTCCACTCTACTACGTATATTTTTGAGTACTATCACTATGGGGATGCGGGAAAGGTTTTAAACAAAAGCAGTTATCAGCTATCTGTCAGATGTCTCTTGGCCATGGGCCATCTAGTCGTAATGGAACTGGCTATGCTGAGGAGTCAGCAAAACATGTGGCCACAGGATGCAATAGCTTGGTGTCATTTGGTCAAGTTAGCAAAGCAAAGGATTTACGTGTAGTAATGCCAGTTCTGACATGATCTTGTAGGTTGATTTAAGCTTCTTAAACTTCCTATGTTAATCCTTCATCCCATAAAACAAGTCCTATTTATTAGTTTTTCCATCACTTTACTGAAATTGATTAGTCAATGTTCATCAGGTGTTACAACATCTCCAAGCACTCATATAATTAAACAATAAGAATTATTGAGAAAATTCTCATAATAATGAGAGTATTTATGGGAATTGGATGAATCAAAAAGTAGACAAAAATGAGACAGTGCAGTGGAATAGACCTCACACAGGCCAAGATGAGAATTGTGAATTGGAGTGTGCAAACGTTCTGCAGTGCAAAAGAAAGGAGGAAAGATGCTGGATTCAAAAGAGGGAGAGACTAAAGAAAAATTGGAGGGGGATGACTTGTTTCCTTCTTCAAGAACAAAGCAGGAGAAATAGAACAAAAAAATAAAATAGCTAGTAACAAAAAAAAAAGTTTGTTTTTTTAAAATTCATGTTCCTTTATTATATTTCAATTTTAAAAAGAATGTGTATAGGATCTACAAATCTGTAGGAGAATATTGTTATTTTTTGAGCCCATGTGATGAAGAGGTGACTGGCTACTGTGGAATTTCTCCCTATGTAACTGAAGATAGAAAATCAACAGTATATTACCTGCATTTACCGAGTATTGCAACTGCAGTGGCCCATTTCATAACATTACAGCTCATTGTACTGACAAATCACAGAGGTTATCACTGTCTTTCAAAACAGTGTGTGAACAAGTATGTGGGAGTTGTTGTGACTTAGAAAGTGCTGAGAACTTTCGTAAAAGAAGGTCGGTATAGTATTTTAATATTCAGCTGCTCTGACTAGCTTCAGTGGGACACTTCTTGTAGGGCTATTTAATACGCAATCAGGTTGTGTTTTGTTTTGCTTTTTTTTTTTTTTAATCAGATGTTTCACTATGGGAATTAAAAAGGATAAAATAGCAAGAAAAATATTAAATATATATTAAATATATAAACTCCTACATGATTGTGCATCCACGTTTTAAAATTTTATTTGTATCTAACCATTGTATCTTTCTATTTAGTCAATACCATTGTTTATCATAAGACAGTTGCTTTACACTATAGTTGACATGGCTGCTAGACAGTCCAAACTGATGAAGCCAGCCTTCCTGACCTTCAAGCCACATATCATGATCCTGCTTGGCCTCAGAACACTTAAGAAAAGCATCAGGAGCTATGGAGGGGCTCAGTTTTGCCTAAACATGCATGTGATCAGGCAGTGTTCTGGTTTCTAGGCCTCCAGTGGTTCTCCCATAGACCTACTATCTTATGTCTTCCAGGCCTGTGCAGGTGCTTCCAATAACCTAAGGCTTCCCACATGATATTAGCCACCAATTTTTAGGTAACTGAATCAAGCATGGGATGAAATAAGTTCTTATCAGGAGCATTGATGCAGAGGGATACAGCGAACTATGAAGGCAACCAAATTATGTGGCTTCAGCAACTCTGCTGTTGTTTCCTCCTGTAGTAGGTGATGAGTCAGTCACAACCCGTCTTCAACAGAGCCAGGCTAGCTCAGCGGCACAGCCAGCACAGGAACCCTGCTTGAATGACTGGTGAATTACACAGAGCTGAAGAGCATCAGGTTTTCTTTTTTCATCTAGCATGTTTTCTATTACGAGTGTCATTGATTAGGAAAGCCTGAGTGCACTGAGCTCGTCAAGAAGTAGATCAAACTTGTCTTGATATTTGAAATGTCATTGCTGAAAGAACAATGGGAAATGTTCTTATAAATATAATATAAAATATTGTAAAATATAAAAATCTTAAAATATAATGAGAATGAAGCTGTTTGGAGGAGTATCATAGGGCTAGGCAGTGCTGTTGAATAGTTGCACATTACAATTATTATAAAATGAAGAGTAAAAACAGTTAATTGTTTGAATTTTCTGAATGTCTGTCTGTGCACTTCCAGTTCTTTTAACTGTTCAAATGAAAATGAAAGCTTGTTTTGCTGCATTTTCAGATGTTCAGAAATATAAAGGGAGAGGAATGGTAGGAGGAAACCAGGTCGTGTGTATAGAATGTTATCTGCCTTAATGCTGCAGGTTCCGACTGGCTCATAATGACAGAGAAGACAAAAATGTTTCATGTGTATTTTAATGCATTTCTTTTGATGGGGCAAGACACCATTGCAAAAAGAGGTGTTTGCATATAAGTGTTTCTCTTACTAATAGAATATAATTTGTTTTAAGATGCATATGTTTCTGAGGCCTAAGCTCTACAAAAACACTTTTCTTTCTTGAAAACCTAGTAGTTCTAAGCTGCTGGGCATTGTATAAATAATCATTTAAACACATTTGTTGATGGTTTGCCAGACCTTTGAAGGAAAGTATTTTCTTTCAGAGGCTTGAAAGCCTTAATTCAAAATTATAATTTAATGGAAAAATTGTTCTAGTGATTATTATGTATAAACTCCTTTATTTCTTTATTTCTCTTTAACTGATTATTTTAGAAGAAAAAGAATAAAATCTATTTGTATAAATATAAGTGCTTCCAAACATCTGCAGTTCAAAGTACATAATTCACAGTGACACCAAAGGTTGGCTTGTGTTTTGACTGGATCACTTTGGTATTATTTTTGTCTGCAAAGGAAAGAGTTGTGTAGCATCCAAGTGGTGCAAGATGTTTGCCTCTCTAGAAATCATGATGAATTTGGGACAAGAGGCAGACTGTTCAAAAAAATAAAATACTGGGGGGAGAGGGAGAGAAGGGCTGTCAAACTGAGAACACTTGCATTTTGTTGGGCATCCTTGAGCTGGGAGCTACTTTTAAGTGTGGATTGTTATACATGAAATAGGAAAAGGAGAACAGAATAATAAACTAAATGTACAACCAGTTGAACCCTGTATGTTCAGTTAATGTTATTTATTGTATTTATGTTACCACAGATAACAGCTTAAAATAACAGGTGAAAAGGTAGTCAGGATTCTTATTTTTTCTTTTTTTAATGTTTGATATGTAGGTTAATTATTTGTACTTCATTTTTTCATAGCAGTGAATGTTAATCTCAAAATGTATCTGAAATACATCGCTTCCAAAAGTATGCTGTGTAGAAGGATGTTGGTATCCCAGGAGCTCAGCTTTTACTGGTAGCTGTGCATTTTCCATCAAGATACTGTGTGTCTTCTACTTTGTTGGAAAGTGTTTTGTTGAAAATACATAAAGGGAAAAATGCAATTTGGAAAATAGTTCATCTGTCATTTAAATGAACTCCTGCTTTACCATAATTTAGAGGACAGAAACCATTTTCCTAAGTTATTTAGTAGGAATTAGGTTTGTTATATTTCTCACTACTTCACTAATTGAGATCCATGTTTAAGACAATCTTCATGCATAAACGTCCACAGAATATAATGGATTACTCACAGCTTAAAGTGAAGACTTCTGTATGCACTAAAGCACTAATGCTTTAAAGCACCAGCTGGCCCGTGGTAGTTGGCTTTACACTCACTTTTAATTTTTGTATGACTTGAATAAAGATGTTATCTTTAGTTCAATGAGAGAGTAAAACTATTTGTGAGAATCTGTACTAGATCTATTATTAAACTACAGAAAGTACTTAAGACTGACTGGATTCGATCAGATCAGACCAAAGATCCACCCAGCTCACCACCATGAGCCCATTCTCAGACAACAATCTGGACTTCAAGAAGAGTACAAGAACAGAACAAGCATATTGCAGCACTTCCATCTTATACTATCCCTTTTTTCAGCCATCTTTTCAGCGGAGTCATGTGTTTATACCAGTGCTGATTCATAAGATTATTGGCATTGCAGATTTTGACAAGAATGATAGATAATTTTTATGCAAATATTTTTTGTTATTTTTTGATTTTCTAATTGAATTAATATATACAAATGTAATTCAGAATACAGGAAAGAATTCTGCAAAATTTGGCCTCATATTAGTCCAAGTAAATTTGTTTCATTAGACTTTGACCCTCGAATCTGCATTAACTGGAACTGTATTAACTTTTTTTTTCCTAACATATAAATTACATAATAAGTTGATTCTTTTATTTTGCTAGCATATCGCCTAACCTCACAAGGGGCTAATTTTAATTCCTTTTAATGGAGACTGGGAAAAATATTGTATGTTATACAGGAATATTAAAAGCAAGCGTAGAAGTAACAGGATTAAATTGCCACCAAGACTGTATTTGTAGTAAGTTGGTAGTGCAGTTCTCTGTTATATTCAACTTATTCTGCACTTAACCAGCCATTTCGTTGATTTCTCAGCCAATGGGTGGTACAGTACACTTTCTCTTAGTCAAATCTGCACTGAAACACAAAATGAGCAACCCACCCAATATAACTGAGATGAGAGCCACGGTCACAAGTGTAACAAAACGCTTAAGCCTATTTCAAAGCATGTGAACAGCCTGATCGACCTGAGTTACTCAGAATTAAATATGCTTCTACATGAGGTCTGTAGGGATAAGTGTTATCTTCACATAAATAAACTGACAAGTTACCAAATTGTTGTGGGACAAGGGGGTTCTCTGCCTAAGTTAGCACTTTTCCATATTCCATCTTTTTCCCTATTGATGCTACCTTTAAAATTGCTTGTGGATTTGTCTTTATTGTTGTATAATCTCTTTACTTTTTAATATTAGAACACGTCACTGAAGAATCACATTAAGTAATGACCAAAAATTACTCATCAATCTGTGTAGACATGGCAGGCACCGTAACACCATGTTAATACGTTGTAGATAGAAGTCAAAGAAGAAAATGCTGATAAGCTGACAGCATGTTTAAGATGATTTGTTTATACAAGTGCTAAAGTTGTGTTTGATATGTTAATGCAACCTCATTTTCTAGTAAAGGCCAAACACTATTAAGTGGTTATCTGCATTGATTTTTCTATCTTCCATCTTTGCTCCTTTTGTGTACCTGGAACTAGGACTATCTTTTAACAGTCTCTTCCCAATGTGAGCCTCCAGGACTTTACTCTGTGGTATTCTGCTGGTCCAGGTCCACTTCTTGACCTCTCCATCAGCATCCCCATTAGTAGATGCTCCTTTTTGCTGTTTGTCTGCATTTTTCCCCCATGGTGACCTTGGGTCTCCCACCACCACTGAAAGAAGTCAGCACCTGCTGAGGGTCAAACTGGTGCCTTTCTTGAACATCCAGGTTCTACCAAATCATATCAGCTGATGTTTTTTTGTTTTTTTGTTTGTTTTTTTTTTTTTTTTAAAAAAAGGTTTGTCTAACAGTTTAAATTAGAAGATGGGGAGAACAGCTGTTCTTTCTGTCTATCTTTTCTTTCCTGTCTGGTTTTTTTTGTTTGTTTGTTTGTTTTGGGAGGGGGGTTGGGGGGGGGAGATATATGTCACATGCTTTGCTTTTCATTTTGTGTTTAGCTACTTGTGATATATCCTGTGCAGGGAATTGGGGTATTTGTCTGGAAAGACATGGTGCATTTAAAAGGGAGAAACCAGTTTGTACAGTGAAAATATGGTTAAAGAGAAGATTGAGTGCCTGTTGCTGGGAAGGGATGACCTTCTAGTGAAATCTGTGCAGATGGGCACTGATGGTTGCTCAAGGAATACCTGCAGTAAAGAGGTTCACTGCCTGGTAAGTATCTTATCATCAGAATAAGGCTAGCTTAGGTGGGAGACTTTTAGAGGGAAAGTGTATTATCAGAGGGGGGAATAAACATTAGGATTTGAAAGGAGAGGGGACTTCTTTTTTTTTTTTCTTTTTTTTCTTTTTCTTCCTTTTTTTTTTTCCCCCATCAGGGTTGCCACTCTGGCTGATGAACTCTGAACACAAGTCTGTGTGATGAGGCTGATCCTTGGTGAATTGCTTGTGTGAAAACTTTAAAAATCACATGCTACCATTTCCAAGGCTTTAATATCCTTTTCTTGGCAAAGTCTTCAGCATTCTATCAAGGCATATTGTTGATATCAATCTATGCTGTTTTCATATTCCTTGCAGTACTTAAAGTATCTGAGATAGAGTAGCAGTTTTCTCAATTACTGTCCGGTCTTTCATAAGTGCATAATTACACCTCAGACCACAATGTCTAGGCAACCTGAGTTGCACAAAATATTTTGTTTCTAACTTTAAGAGGATTCTATTCGAATGTTTTGCAGGTAGAAATTTTTGCAGGTTTGGGGTGACTGATTAGATATTCTTTTTTATAATAATTAAAATGAAATACTTCCTTTAGCTTTCAGCTTTCTTAAAAGGTTACATTTGACATTTCCTTTTTGCTAGTACTGAATTGGATGATGGCTTCTCTTCACTGTGCTCCAAGAAGTATTTTTATATATGTTTTTAGAAGGAAATCCAGTTTCTTACTTGCAGCTGTTGGCATTTTAAAGCCCTGGAATGAACCAATAAAAATAGATGTTTTTTGAAAGAACATCTATTTTTATTGGACCTTACTAACAACCAATGACACAGAATTCAAAAAATGTTGGCTGAAATTAAGAGAAGGACTGCATTGTTTAAAATCCTATTTTTAAAACTTTTATTTACAGTAAGATTACACGGAAGTATCGTATGCTCTTGTTCTTGTGAAAGAGCCCTTGTTTTTAGAATGTTATTTTTAATGGTTAAAAATTAGTTCAGGTATAAAAGTGTTGTAAATTGTAAAACATTAGTAAGTAGTAACACAATATTGCTGTTAAGAGTATTATTTAATACTTTCACTAGCAGGATGTTTAAAGATTTTGCTTCCCAGACAGCTACATATAATAAATACATCCAAATTCATAATTCATTTGTGACATCTGTAAATCCATTGTTTCCAACATATTAAGACACTTATGTGCAAAGGTCAAATGAGATCACCACTTCTTTCAATGATACCCTCAAAATGGTTCCAAGCAGTATACAAATTGAGTATACCCTTTTTTTTTTCACATATCAACATTCTTACTGAGAATGGAGTTAAAGGTGAATTACGACATGCTACCAAGGTTGATGTAGTGTGCAAAGGCTGAGTTGATAGGGATGCACATCTGTTTTATGTTATTTCTGTTGCATCTTTATGCTGCTGCGTGGTATGAGGATCACCCTGTGCTGTTTATTTCAGTGTTCTGACTTTACAGGAGTAAAATGGAGAGTGGGGTAAGATTGTGCCCATACTCTTAGTTGTGCAACCAGCCCTACACATCAAGGTCGTTTTTCTGTCATGTCCTGAAGCTAGGCTTTGCTCTTAGCATATTTTCACTTTTCATTTTTTTTAAAGGAATAGCATGAATATAAATTCTTGTTATAAAAGGAGGTTGAGATTTTGGCCTTTCATAAAATATTTCCTATAAGAAACCTGTGATGCTGCCAAATTGGGAATTACAGAGCAGTGTTTTAAAGAAGAGCATTGGCAAAGCAGAAAGGTGAGAGGCCTGCTGATATTACATAGCAACAGGAGTGTCATGAATAATGTCTGAAGAAGTAGACTGATTTTATTTACTTAATGATGTTTAAATCCTGTATGCTAGAAAAAAAAAAAAAATCTAGAGTGGAAAAAAAAAGCATAATTGGATTTAGTTTTCAGTAATTTTCCTGGGACCTTGTTTTTCATGCCTGCAGAAACACAATTTTTATGCTGTTCATTGCAGAATTACAGCTGTGATTTATGTTTTTTTGTTAGATTAAATACCTCAAGTTTATAAAAAAAAAAAAAAAATATTTGCAGTCAAGTGTATCTTAATATTTTTATCTGGATTTCCTTATTTTGTAAGTGTCTTTTTTTCATTTTATTGCTATAAAAATGAAACTGCATTAAGGAACTTTATAACGCTCACTGAGAGAATTCACTACTCCAGGGAGATTTGTTACCTTTAAAATAATTTTTGCTTAGAGTTAACATCAGCTATGTTTCCTTGTCCCGAGTACAAAATTGTGTTGAAATATGTTGCATGCTCTTGTTAGTAAGCTCTGCTCTGTGCTGTCCGGAGTCACCAAGGTAGCAAAAGAGACTGAAATATTCAGGTGTTTTGAGTCAACAGCACTCATGTGAGCATTATATCATAATTCTCACTCCTTTCTTACTAATGTTTTCAGAAAGTATTTATTAAAATATTAGTTATAAATTTTGCAATACTACTTCCTTGCAATATATTGTTTTAAAATATTCCTGTTAATTTTGTATTTTTGCCTAGAGCTGTCCAATGGCTGCTTCTCTATGTCTTCCTGGTCCTTCATCCTTTGGGGTTTTGTTTGTTTGTGTTTATAGAACTTTTTTTTTTTTTTTTTCATAAAGCAATGCATTGTCTGCTGCTAGTTACTCCTTTAAAACAAAGTAACTGTGCAAGGTCTCTTATGGTTACTGTAAAAAACAGTGAAATATAATTTAGTTCATGATTTGCTGACCTTTAAAATAGGTTCTCAGCTGACCACAGTATGTATATCTGTGTATGCACGCAGTAGCAAATGTTATTTTTTTTGTTCTTTGTCATTAATTTAAATATTTAATCAAAACAATCTTAAAATTTCTTTTATTTCAACGTGTGTTGTGTACTTGGAATAATCTCAGCATAAAAAATACAAGTATATAAATTACACGTGTATTTCCTTATAAAAGGCTGGTTGGGAAGAGGGTGTTTAATTTGCTTGCTTTTCTAAAAGTATGTATTACTTCCTTGATAATCACTTACTCAATAAATAAAAGCCAAAATACGGTATTATATTGGCATAACTAGGAGCAGAATTTCATCCCCAGACCTTTGCAATTTTTTAAGACTTCTTAAAACATGCAAAATGTCTTTATCTGATACTAAACTTTGCGCTTTTTTGACATACAGTTGGACTAGGAGGAAACTGAATAATGCTGCACATTTTTAAAATGTAGCTCTAGTGCTGTTTTGGGATTGTAACATGCTTTTGTCTGATGCTTTCTCTACTGCAGAAATGGTGATGGGGTTATTTACGTTAATTCATTTGGCTTGTTGAAAAAAATATGCCCACACTCCTCTACTTAATGGGATTCTTCCCTCGTTGCAGTGCAAACGGCTAGAGCAGGAGCTTCATCATCTGAAAGAGCAGAACCAGACTTCAGCAAACAACACGAGACATCTGACTGCTGAAAACAATCAAGAACGTGCTCTGAAGGTAAATCTCCATTTCTTCTTGCAGGCAAATTAAGGTTGTAAGCCCCTGGTGCCAGCTTTCTGGGCTGCATATATCAGTTGTGTACATTTCAGCAGAAGTGAGCTATGGTGTTTGCCAACAACCCCTTCTTTAAACACAGATACAGCATCCTTCTGTTATGGTTTTATTTTATTTTGTGTAAGAAAAAAAAAAAAAAAGAAAGAAAAAAATAACATACTCAAAAATATTGGGCTGATAATTAACACTAGGTTCTTGGAGTCTGTCATTGCACTACATTTTATAATGTGAAGAAAACTGCAACTATTTGCCTCACGGTACCTTTGCAAAACTAATATTTTAAAGCATGGCTATTTGATCTGCTCCCAGCAGTGTGTACTATATTAATAACATTGTTGACCTATACTACTAGTGACCACATAGTTGATACTACTATTTGCAAAAGGGTAGCTAGTTGGAATTGGGAGGAGGAATAATAAGTCTTGTCAATAAGAATAAAAATGAGCAGAGAGGCGGGAGAGGGTCAGAGAAAGGACAGTGTAAAGTGACAGGTTATTGCTGCTTTGAGAAAGGGAAATTGTAACGTCAGAGGAATTGATAGCTACATAACCAGCAGTCTCACTGCTAGCCAGAATAAGAGAAAATGCCAGGTAAGATGTGCAAGTATAATGCACGCTTATTCAACCACTATGTTCTTAAAAATCTCTTTTATGGATAGTGGAGAGACAATGTAAAGGTAGAAGTTGCTTTGTTGATACTGTGTTGTCATTTTAAAACTGTTTGATGTAGGCAGTAAGATCCAAGCATATGTCATTTATACACAGATTTTCCTCTGCCGCCGCCTTCTTTTTTTTTTTTTTTAATGTTGGGAACATTGTTATTCATGCAACAACTCAACCGATGCAAGATATAGGAATTAAAGTAAATCTGTGTGTAGTTTGACATTTCTCAGTTAAGGAAAAAAAAAAGTATGATGAATAAACAGAGAGGCTGCATGACATAAAAATGCTATATATTCTATGGTCTTATAATTGCCATCAGAATCCATGGTGAATATTTCAAAATCAGGTGAGTAATATTGAAAGCAATCTATTCTCAGATGACAAGAAATAGAGATCATAAATATTCAGAGCTGTTTCTAACTGTAATAATAGCATTGTTTTGAATCCGGTATCACTAAAAGTTCATGCTTGCCAAGCATGCTACTTATAGTAAATAATATTGTTTTTCATTAATCACATGCTGACTTGTTTTTCCAGTGTCATTGAAAATGTTATGCCCAGACTCTTTCCTTCAGAAAATATAAATGCTTTATTGAGAATACACTTTTACATTTAATATTGTCTGACATAATGCTTACAGAATAATTGTATTTTCAGAGCAAGAAGTGACTTAATAGTTGAGAGTGTTACTAGGATTTCATCCTAAGCCTGATATTGCTCTCCTAGCACCTAATCTTTAAAGAATTTAATTTCTGGCTCTCACAGGCATTTTTTGATTTTTTTTTTTTTTTTTTTTTTCAAAGTTAGAGGTTAATTGGTCGTAGTCTTTTAGAGATGAGAGTTGGGGGAGGAAAAAAAAAAAAAGGAATGCTTTTAAATTTCTGGTGAAGTTCTACTTCATTAATGTTGTACCTCTCTAAAGTTTGTCTCAGCTCATATTACTGTTGTCTACAGTGAGGGCAGGCCATCTGAGTACTTTTTAAAAGGCTGCTTGGTTAAGTTGAATTCTTGACCTTGAAAACTAAAATGCCTATCATTGCCAGTATTTCATACAGGCAGCATTGATATGCAGCATATCAGCATTCATCCTGACCTAAGCAGTTATTTAAATGAAAAGCTAATCATCCATTTTTAGTGCAGCTGTAGCCTGGAAAATACAGACTGGCTGGTAGGGATGAAAGTCAGATCAGCGCTTCTTTAACCACGGGTTGGACCGGCACTCTGGGCCTGAATGGTGCTTGGTTCTGGTGCTGTTGGCAGCAGAGCTCTCCTCAGGAGCCTCCTGCCAGGTGGTGCAACATGGGCTCTGGGCACACACCTCCCCTGGGGAATCCCGCTCTCCTCAGCTGCCTCGTCCTTCCTTCTGTACGTGCTCAATAGCTGTCAGGGGTGCTATGCACAGGTTGTGTGTACATACCTGAGCAGCCCTCTTGGCTGCTGCTGCTGCCAGTCATCCTCTGGGTCGTCTGACCATTTTCAGAGAAATATAACAGGCTGTTTGTCTCTGTGGTGCAGGATTAAACATCAGCACAATTATTTTCACCTTGATGCAAACAGCTGACTGTTTTAGCTGTCTCCACATGCAGGTGAGAAACTGGACTATGTACTGTTAACTCAGATGGAAGCATTTACACTCCTGCAGGAGGAGTCCAGATACTCATTCTATGTCCCTCCAGGAAAAATTATATATATATATATATATATATATATATTTATTTATTTTACACTTTAAAAAAAAATCACTTTTCCCTACTCTCTTAAATTAATGGATGTTCTCTGACATAGTTTGGCAAAAGATGTATTTTGGTGATAAGTGGCACATGAGGAACTTGATTTACTTTAGGGAGCAATGGAAGTGCAAACATCAGATGTGGTATAAGAATACTTTTAGTCTTAACTTGATAAAAATACTGTAATAAGGATCGGCTAGATTAAGGATGGCATAGAAGTTTATGATAAAAGGTGAGTTTCAGGACTCTGCACTGTCCTAAAATACTCAACAACAAAACCCTAAGTGTTACTATTTCTTTCTTAATTTTTAAAATCACCTCACGATTGTAAGTTGCTCAGAAGGAAAAAAAAAAAGAAAAAGTGTAAGACCAGTATCCGCAAGAAACCTATTTCTTTCAACATATGTTAGGGTCTAACAGGTACAACAAAATGAAAGCTTTCGACTTTATTTTTAGTTATATTAGCTCATGGGGCTGTTTCTACCCTGTTTTGAGGCACCAGTAGCACATAGACTCCTGAGTGAAATAAAGCAGCGGAGAGACTGTTTTTACCTGCAGGAGAGGTGTGCTGGCAGTAAACTGGACAGATGTAGGATCTGGGAATAACAAAACTGATGTAAGCACTCTGCATACTTTCATTTTTACATACTTTTACATCCCATGTCACACAAATAAAACACATGACACTTAAGGTGTGCTGTATAGATCTATAAAGTACCAGTTCATCTTAGTGTTTGATGTAACATCTGTACATGTTTGGTAATACACCTCTGTTAGATGTATTAATATGATGTGGTTTAAGATTTGCGTATTTAATGTATTTATGGGATAGGACATTCCTTATAGTGATGTGGGCCATGCAGTCCAACAACGCCAAATCAGTACTCCTAATTTTTATAGTATCCTTATTGATCATAGGGGTTTATATTAATTGCATGACAAGACTGATTTCAAATCTTCCCTCCAGGCAATGCCCACAACTGCATAGAGGTCATTCAGGGAAGCATGTGGGCCCGTATTTCCATAGCTAAAGTAAAATAATCCTCTTCTTTGTGAAACCATTTTTTAAAAAAATCTCTTATATTATTTCAGATTGAATTATAGCTAAATCTTTTAGGGATAATTGCTTCCTAAGGGCCTATACATTTGCACTCTTAGTACATTTTCATAAAATAAGATCTGCAGAGTACTTTGCACTTCTAATGTGTCAGAGTCTATACGTAAGATTATTCGTTTGTGCTTGGCCTTCATAATTAACATTGGTCTCTACTGATTCTGATAAGTATATTCCCACAATACGCTGAAATATCAGATTCAATTAAACATAGAACAGTTAAGGAATTGATATTTTTTCATTAGTATTCAAATATTGTTGTGGATCATTTGATCATTGGCTTTATAGTGTGTATTTTTGAAATACAGAGCTCCAAGTAATATGTTTTCATAAAGAAAAATAAATTTTTTGCCTGTGTCAGTCCTCTTTACTCTATTGAAAAAGAGTAAGAAATAAGTCTTGTGGGAAAAATAATGTGAAAATTCATAGAAAATGTTTAACTGGATTTGAATGAAAAATAGGGAGATGTGAATTCTTTTTTTCACAGGCATGATTTATTTTGTAATTTTTAATCAGGAGGTACATTCTTTATAAAGCAGCTGTTAATCTGCTTTAAACACCAAAGAGACATAGTAATTTAGTTTCAAGCCAAACTCTTAGAATGGAGGAGAGTCCGTTTCATGGTGATACTAAAATCAGGTGCCCTTTAGTGACTTAATGAGTTCACTCCAGCCAAATATGATGTCATTAGAATTTGTAAAGGTTATTTCTCTTCTTCAGAATTGTTAGGATGGTAATCTTTGGTTATGATTGTCCTTTTTTTTTCTTTTAGAATTCTGTTTTTCTGATTAATCAATTTTTTTGGTTTTCACTTTCTGTAGAATTCGTCTTAAATGCTTCCATGGTTTTATTAATGATATCATAAATTTAGAGCAATGGGCAAGAAACTGGCCTGCAAGATCCATCAGAAATTCATCTACAGTAGTAGTCATAAAGCAATTATGGCTGTTATCACCTCCTTTCTGCTGACACATAAGAATTGTGTCAAGGGCAGGAAATCTATAGTGCGTAGTGTTTTGTAGATAATCCAGTGAGGATGCCCATGGAAAAGCCACTCTGTAAGACTTAAATTAAGTACTTCCTGATGCCCTTCATAAATTGTGTTGATCTCTGGTTTGATTCCCAAGTTTATTGGAAACTGTTTTTCCATACCTGCTATACTATGCCAACCACAAGAATAAATCCATTCAACATGTCATTTATGAAGAGCATAATCCCAGAAAGATCTGATGTCTTGAGAGGTTAAAATACTTTTTAAAAATCTTGAACATGAAGTTTAGAATGTTTCTTAATGTTGAAACACGTGGAGTATCCATCCTATTTAGACATGTAGTAGTGATTATTGAATAAAGGGCTGCTTTCAGAAGATAGTAGTTGTGGCCTATGTCTAGTCATTCTAACAGTATTTTCATGTTTAGAGCTTCAGGGCTGAAGTTTCAGAGCTTCATTTTCATGTGTTTAGAGCTGATTTATGTCTATAAAGCCTCTGTGTTTTTTTTTTCTGACATAGCCACATGCTTTTGAAATATTTAGTAATCCAGAGAAACTTGCCTGAACCAGTGATAAGAAACTGGGAGATTCAAATCTCATCACTTCTATTCAAATTCAGCGTACAACTTTTTACATTTATTATAGTCATTAATTGCATCCTAGAAGAATGAGAGAAAAGCCTTTCAGTATTTTAATAATCATTTTATATAAGGCAGCAGAGATTTTGTTGATTTATTGGAAACCTATGAACATGGCAAGCCCCAGTCACATCCAGAACACATCTCTGCTGACTTCAGCCATTTCATCTGTTATACCATTATTAACTGTAATACTGTTTGAGTAATAGAAAACAGTTCAGTTGCTGATTAACAATATTTTACAGCTAACAGATGAATAGCTATGCTATCTAGTGGTGAAGTAGCTATTATACCTTTCTCTAATATGTAGTCTACAGTATAACTAGACATTACTCCCTGAAAAGTTTAAAACTTGCTGTTGAACTTCTTGTTGACATGGTGTTACTGTTTGTCACACTATGTATAAAAGGGACTGCAACTCCATTTGCAAATGAATTTATAGGTGTGTTTGAAGACTGCATCTTGGAAGTAGGAGAGGAGGAAAGGTAAATTGCAGATGTGCTGCTTAGTGGGACCAGATATACCCTGCCCTTGCATTTGCTTATGATCTGTTTCTATTTTATTGAAGCTACAGGAATGTTTAAAGAGCAATAGGAGTAGTTACCTCCAGCAAATAATACAACTAATCCTGAAAGGTTCTTCATGCTATTCTGCCAATAATTTATATGTGGATAAAATACTAGAGGATTTATCAAAGCAAGATACATGTACGGTCTCTAACTTTGTACAAGAGCCTCCTAAGAAAGGTGATGCTTCTCTTCCTCTCTCAGGAGAGCTGTCCATTTCAGTTTATATACAAAATTACATAATATGTTTATTGCACTCTCCAGTAGCTACCCAAAAGCAGTGTGTATGCTGCTTTTAAATGCCTGGGATTTGTGGGAGACAAATTTGCTGCCCTGCCAATAAAACTGTTATAAAGCATATGAGATCACTATTCCATTTTTTGAGTGGAAGTTTGCTAAATTTGAATAGTCTTTGCTTTTAAGTACATAGTGGAGGTGGAAATAAAAGACCTAGTAAAACTTTGAACACGCTGCTGACAATCTGGATAAGAATGCACAAACATTTTTCTTCAGTTGGTTCTTCCTAGACACTTTAGCAGACAGAATAGGTGCAGTTGCAGGCTTAATTACTATTGAACAGAGCCTTTGCTTGTGCTGCACCCAAATCACTTACAGGCTGTCTTACAGGTTGTCACTGAGATTAGACCCAAGTCTGCTTAGCTCTTATCCATGCTAGAATGATTACTCACTTTATGGCTGGTATTTTGAAGCAGTACAGAACACCTCAAAAGATCTTAGTATAAGCTGGTGCATCATGTTGTAAATGAACACTAAAATGAGGCCATGTACAAATCCAGCAAAAATAATTTTGTCCATGTTCCACTTGAATGTTAATTTTTTGCATTCCTTTCTGCTAAACTTAAAGTATCTCCAAAAAGTGGCAACTACATTCTTAATAAGTTATCTTCTTACCAATTGATACTTTTGCACTGATAGATATTTGTATTCATTAACAAAAATATCTTTGTAGCAGTATACAAAAGTTACAATAATTCCTTAAAAGTAGCATAAGCTAATAATACAATATTTTCCTCTGATGGAGAATGAGGGGAATAAATGATGAAATGCAACACTTGCCATTTACTGAAAGTCAAGTCATCCAGAATCCCTCTAGAAAAACAGTCTTCCAGAGTCTGATAAATCAGTTGTAAATGAAAGATTATCTCCCTAGTATAAGGGAAATGAGGTTTGACATAAGATTTTGCATGATTTTTCAGAGGGCAGGTAGTGATCTCTTTAAGGGGCCATATTTTTGCCAGGGCTGTAAATAGAAGGTGGTGGTAGTAGTAGTAGTAGTTCTGTTCTTGGTTTACTAGGGGACAGAATTTTGAACCCAGTCAAGCCTTGGGTTGTTACTGAATTGAAGAAAACAAGCTGATGTACCAGAGTTTGCTGCATCGGTTGCACTGGTTGTGTCACCTTTCTTTATCTGTAAGTCTGTCCTTTCACTGACAACATTGTCTCACAAGGTAACCCTGTGTGTATGTTGTTCTTTTCACAAGAGTTGCTAAGGATTTCTTGGACTTTGTTCAAATGAAAGACCAAGCAGTGTTGTATCTTACTTACTGTGACTTTGAGTCAAAATTATTTCAAAGCAAAGTAATACATGGAGTAGAGTGAATGTTTATAGGCAAAACGATATTTGTCCAGAAAATTATTTTGAGAAGACTTGCTTCTGTCTAATTTAGTTATACTTTTCCAAAGTATTGTGTATCTGAAGTAATTTTGGAATGTTTCATATTACCTGTAAACACCAGCACAAGAATGGCACTGCTTGTGTCTTAACAGACTGAACAAAGAGCATCCTGGCAACAAGCGTTTGTTCACCTTACCTGATGAGTTTGTCTTCCTTCTCTCCTGTTAACAGATACTGAACATCTCTAACCAAAGCAGATATGTTTATTGAACTTTAATTCAGTTTTAAGCATTAAGAAACTCGCCCTGTGTTTGCTGTGCACTTTCATCTGCTCACTAAAAATTCCTCGGAGGTCTGTTGCTTTTTATTTGACAACCTTCAAATCCATCTTGGCATCACATTACACTTGACAATCTTAAACATCAACAAACTGTTTGTATACACTATAAACGTCTCTTTGGCATCGGGGATGATGTGGTAATTCAGATCTTTTGTCTGAATGTTTTATATTTTGTTTCCATTTCATATGCGGAAATTGTCTTCCCAGTGCGTCACTCAATATTATTACTTCTGGTTATCAGAAGTATTATTTCTAATGAATAGTACTTACTGTGCTACTTACTGCAGGTACTTACTATGCAATATTTTGTTTTCAGGTTATTTTAAATCTGGACTATCATTCTCCCGCTCATCTAGACTGCTTCCATGTCCTCACTTTTGCACTCTGTGCAAAGAATCGCCTATTTCATGATAGTACACTTCTGTGACCATGACCTTTCTATTGACATGGCCCTCTCATCCATGTTTTTCATTTAACCATTCTGTAATTGCACATCTTATATTAACTTCATATGTTACAAATACTATGCACTTTCAGGTACCTGCTTTTCCTTCTAAAAGGATAGATTTCACTTTGCATGGTTGATTCACTTGATCACTGTTTGCCTTCCTGGAATTTTTTTCTTGCTCAGTGGCACGTCCTCTTGGACTTACAGTACAGTAAGATCTGCAAAAGATTTACATTTTTTTCAAGTGTAAATCTTTTGCAGCATTTTTATATTGTTTTCTAAGCTGCACCAAAGTACCTCAAAATTGGAGTAATCTGCGGCAGGTTGCAGATATATGTATTCCAGAAATATATATCCTGAAATAAACAGACCTTCTGAAATTGTAAAAAATTTTTAAAAAATCTATGCAAGCATCCTGTGGCCTTCTAGAAATCTGACTGCTATGTGGTATTTTGCTCCTTATCTCCTTAGAAATGACACCCATGCTTTAAACCCATGACAAGAAATTAATGAGTTCTAAATTACACTGAAATCCATCAGTATAGTTGTATTTGGAATCACAGAATCTGATACATAAGCAAAACATACTGTAGAAACCACAATAGTGTTAGAAAAGCTGTTCATAGAGAAAGTACATTATTAAAAAACAAAAACCCCATTAACTGTAATGATAAGCTTCATTGGTATCAATGGCATTGTTACCTGCTCCAACCTTGGTTCATTTTTCTTTCATTCTCCATAATAATATATTAATAGTAGTACTACTTTGAACCTCTGAGCTAGTGTCATGTTATAGAATCATAGAATATCCTGAGTCGGGAAGGACTGACTAGGATCATAGAATCATAGAATGGCTTGGGTTGGAAGGGACATTGAAGATCATCTAATTCCAACTGCACTGCCATGAGCAGACATGGCATCCACTAGATTAGGTTGCTCAGGGCCTCATCCAGCCTAGCCTTGAACACCTCCAGGGATGGGGCAACCACAACTTCTGTGGACTTCTATGTTCCAATGCCTCACCACCCTCTGAGTGAAGAATTTCCTCCTAACATCTAATCTAAATCTCCCCTCTTTTAGTTTAAAACTATTCCGCCCTGTCCTATAATTATCTGTCCACAACATTAGTTGCTCTCCATGTTTTTTTATAAGCCCTCCTTAAGTATTGAAAGGTCACAATAAGGTCTCCCCAGAGCCTTCTCTTCTTCAGACTGAACAGCCCCAGCTCTCCCAGCCTTTCTTCACAGGAGAGGCACTCCAGCCCTCTCATCATCTTTGTGCCCTTCCTCCAGGCCTGCTTTATCAGATCAACATCCTTCTTTTGCTGGGGCCCCAGTCTTGGATGTAGCACTCCAAGTGGGGCCTCACAAGGGCAGAGCAGAGGGGGACAGTCCCCTCCCTTAACCTGCAGGCCACTCCTCTGGTGATGTAGCCCAGGATGCAGTTGGCCTTCTGGGCTGCAAGCACATACTGCTAGCTCATGTCAAGCTTTTCATCCACCAAAACTCCCAAGTCCTTCTCTGCAGGGCTGCTCTCAGTGAGTTCTTTTCCCAGTCTGTACTCATGTCTGGGATTGCCCCAACCCAGGTGGGATTGACCTTGCACTTGGCCTTGCTGAACCTCATTAGGTTCACCTGGGTCTACTTTTCTAGCTTGTCCAGGTCCCTTTGGATGTCATCCCTTCCTTCTGTTGTGTCAACTGCACTACTTCGCATGGTGTCATCTGCAAACTTGCTGAGGGTACACTCAATCACTTTGATCATCAGCATTGATAAGGATATTAAACAGTATTGATTATCAAGTCCAACTCCTGGCTCCACACAGACCACTCAAAAATCAAACTATTTATCTGAGTGTTGTCCAAATGCTTCTTGAACTCCAGCAGGCTCAATACCTTGACCGTGGGGAGCCTGTTCCAGTGCCCAAGCACGTTCTTGGTGAAGAACCTTTTTAAATCATCCAGTCTGAAATTCCTCAACACAGCTTCAAGCCATTCCCTTGGGTTCTCTTGCTAGTCTCCAGAGAGAAGAGATCAGCACCTGCCCCTCCACTCTCCCTCATGAGGAAGCTGCAGGCTGCCATGAGGCCTCCTCTCAGTCCGCTCTAAGCTGAACAAACCAAATGACTTCAACTGCTCTTCATATGTCTTTCCTCTTTCATTTGCCACTATAAATCATGTAAAATTATAATCCGATACTATAAATCATATTTCCAAGCATAGAATAGAATCATTCAGTTTGAAAGGACCTTCAAAGATCACCAAGTCTGACTGCCTCACTACTTCAGGGCTAACCGAAAGTTAAAGTGTGTTATTGAAGGGCATTATCCAAATGCCTCTCAAACACTGACAGGCAAGGGGCATCAACCACCTCTCTAGAAAGCCTCTTCCAGTGTTTGATAACCCTAATGGTAAAGAAATTTTTCCTCGTGTCCAGTCTGAACCTCCCCTGGTGCAATTTTGTGCTACAAATGCATTGTATTCAATCTCTCAATTTAGATGTGATATTCTAAATCTGAAACCATTTTGTATGTAAACCAGTAACTGTTTTCTGCAGTGTTTAAAGAAGCCTTTAGTATTAGTTTCTGTTAATAATATAATCCTTAATCTTCAGTGGTTTTGCTCATGGTTCTATAAGTAACCACCCACTGTGGCTTTACAGTGTGAAAGAATAAAATAAACGTTCCCAACATCGCATCTTAAGACTTACGTTGGCATAGTTTTCAAAGATGTATCCACATAGTACTCTAATAAAGCAAAGCAAGTACCAAAAATATTTAGCCAATGTTAACTTTTCACTTTCTCACAGAGGCTGAGTAATAAATGATGCTGGAGACAAGATAACAGATTAAACAAATGAAGAGGAGGAGTGATATTGTCTTGTATTACTTTTTATTTTACAAATTTTTTTATACATATGAAATCATACTAATGCATGTATAAAGTGTGATAAACCTTAATTTAAAGCCATTTTTTCTGTGTCTTACTGTATACCCTTTTTTTTATATGCTGCACAAGAAAATGATCCTCTTGTGTTTGAGCAGCAACTGTAAACAAAATCATGAGCCTGAGTGCATGATGACATGTTAGTTGTTTGTCCTACAATAAAATGTATAAAATGTAGTAACCTAAGCTCTTGTGCAAAAGGCAAGCTACAGGGTCATTAAATAGCAAAGGTCTTGCTCTGACCCATCCATGACCTCCTTATCTAAAATGTCTCTCAGAATTGATAGAATCCACTTTAGATCTTGGGTAGAGGAAACCAGGGATGGGATAAAAGATCAATATAAGTATTTCAGAATCATATGAACATACTAAGGGTAATTTTTGGTCTTCGTATGTTTAAGTTTATCCAAGTTTCTGTTCAGAGCTGGAGAATCCCATGCTAGCAAGTGATTATATAAAGTACTGCTTGGAGTAGAAGGGGGACAGATTAAGGATAATACTGAAACATTAGGTCTTATTATGGTCTTAACGCTGTAGACTAACCTCAATTCAGAAGCCCCAAGATACTATTTGTTTGCTCCTGTTTGTCTGTCTGTCTGCTGTAACCTGAAAATCTTTACTAGTCTGTTCCCAGGTGAGAAACTTCTTTAGCTTTTAGAATGAGATGAAGTCAAAAGAAAAAGTGCAGTAATGTGCATAGGCATCATGTGCTTGGAGGAGTCAGGGCTTGATTTGCTTCTCCTTTTTAACTGCCATCTGTTTATTTGGTCTGGTGCAAAAGCATATTTACAATAATTCCCTATGATTTTAAATGACTATTATTCCCCATAAATAAAAGCAAAATCCTGATTTGCCTTCTACGTGTGTGGCCGTGCAGAGGTATAAAGGAAAAGTGGACTCTGCTGTTCACAATTTTACACTGCACAGATGTGTTGTGAGATGTGTTGTGTGTTGTAGATTTGTATTTCTATCCTGGCATTATAGAGGTCTTTACAATAAATGCTTGAAGAGCAGAAAGAACGAATGGCGGCATTTTATTTATTTTAACCTTTTTATTTTTCTTCTCTAAAAGTTTGCTTTGTGAGGTAAAATGTTCTTCATCTCTTTTCTGGCAGATCACAGCTTTTCTGATGAGATACACTGGCAGCAGAGCTTTGGCTTTTCTGTAGGAATAAGCTTTAGAGTACTAAGTTACACATTAGGAGTTGAGTTGTAGATTTGGTAGTAATTCTTAGTTTCCAGATCTTAACCATATTTTAAAAAAAAAAACACCTTTTCAGGCTTACTGGTGTTATACCTATTCTGGAGGTAATATATGTTTACTGATTAACACAAGCACAGATAGAATTTTGGCATATGAAGTACTTAACCATGTTTTACATGTATGTGGTTTGTAAGATGTCAGAAGTGTAAAGTGAGGTTCACATCAGCGGAGGCATATCAATGCATTAGGATTTCAATTCAACATATTTTACATGAATCTTCATATTTAGAAACACTGCGTGCATAGCTGGCTCCATCAAGTAGCTGAATCAAAATTGCTCGATACAAAGGGGAAAAAAAAAAGTTATTCACTGGAAACATTCAAAGAAGGTCTGATTTCTCCTATAAAATATGTTTTCAATTAAAACCTCAATTTTTTATGCCTCCAGAATTCAGCCAGCTGTGTTCTTATTTCCAAAATTCAGCTTTCATTACTGGTAAGGTAAATATATTTTACAAAGAAAAAGCAATAAAAATGTGAAATTAGAAGACAGATGCCTTAAAACTTTGACTAACAAGTTGAAGTAACAATGTTATTGTTTAAATAAGTACATATCACATTTCCTAAACATGGTATTGATGTGAACTGGTGATTGTTAAGCTGCTAAACAGCCAAATTTGCAATTAAAAATTAAACTCAAAGACTCAAATGTCATTTTATACTTAGATTCAATACATAAAGAAACCTACTGGGACTTTATTTTCTGAACTGTGTTTGTTGATACTGTTCTTTCCATCTCCAAAATTGGTTCTCTGCTCAAAAACAGAGGTCATCTTTCCCAGTTTTACTAAGTATGTTCAGATTCTGTTCAGTTTCATAAATTTGCCATTTCCTTGTGGATCACAACGAAGACGATTATTTCAATGCTTGCTTGTATTTGATTATTAAAGAAATAACTGTGACGCTGGAGGGGTTGTGATTTGCACACAGAGTTCTTTCTTTACAATTATATTGGCCACCCATTCTGAAAAATTTTGAGAACTTATTTTGAATACATCAATACAATTTAAATTATTATTTACATTGCAAGCATCATTTGGACCACGCTTTCAAATAGTGAAGGTAGTCTTGTAGATTAAGCCCTGATTCAGTGTACATACATAGCAGTGATTGTTCCAGAGAGCAGTCCTCCTGACACTAACAGTTACTATTATAAGATCTAAATTTTGAGAAGAAAGGAGCCCTTTCTTACTTTGATCTAAGCTTGTGAGTTCCACATGCACTTGAATTTTAATGGAGGTGGGTCTCAAATATACAAAGCCTCAAAGGTGGTGCCACACACATTTAGGCTGTTATAACAGAACTCAGAGATAGTGGAAACTGTTGAAATTTGTTTTCATAAACTAGGTATCTTAGAAGATACAAGAAGATCTGGTAAGCATACATTGATGCTTCGCTAGTTCTTTCAGAAAAGCTCAGACCAGAACACGTTCTAATAGGAAAAATCTTTGATGCCCACATTAAAAGACTCTATTATGCTTTCTCAGTTTTAAAAAAATAAATAATAATCATATTCCTTCAAACTCTTTCCATCCAAAATCTCATTATGGACACCTCTACTTTAACCATGCTTCTTAACTGAGTTCTTTGGGGGCGGGGGGGGAAATGAATCACAAAAGACTTCATTGCCATGGTACTATAATCCTTCACCCCATCTCTTAAAAGGATGGAACTATTTACTGCAGGTTTTTATTTTAAAAAATTGAACTGTGCTTGCCCCCACTGTTCAACAACTGCAGGTAGTTTGAATCCACTACTTGGTGTCAAGTAGCTGTATTTTGAAGAGACATATCAAAGTTTTTCTTTGGAAAAGGAGCAGGTAGGCTAGAGGGGAGACTGAGTGCACCAAATACTTCTTTTCTTTTTTTGTAATTAGACTTTTTGTTAGACTTTTAATTATTAATTATATGCTAATAATTAAGAATATCCCATGAAATGAATTAGTTCCATTTATTATCTGCTTCTATTTCTTACAGCTGAGGTGTAATTGTCTTAGATGTTGGAGGAGAGAGAGACTGAGGGTAGAGTGACTGAAATCTTGGAAATGCTGCTGATAGCTACTTCCGTTTGTAGTTGCTGAACGGCAGTAACAACAGAAACACTCATTTTCCAAACTAGATAAAATAAAATCTGTTTATCTAGCCTGTTAAACCTGGGTGCCAACTTTCGAACAGATGCAGTTTTAAGCTCTGTAGTTGCTAAATCCTGAAACATTTGGTGTATAAACAAAAAGCTAACATCAAATACAGCATTGCTGCAAGACATAGTAATGGTGTATATATGCTACATTCACACAAAATAGGGAGATGATTGCTTTTTTTGTATGTTGCTTAGGGTTTTTTCTTACGTTAGAGTATTAAAACAGATATTAAATTTTATCATTAATGCAATGCGTGGTCTCTCTTCAAATCCCCTTAATTACAGATTGACTCCAAGGATTACACAGCGTGGATTTTAATTTTAACTGCAACAAAAGGAAAAGCTGCTTAAAAATTATTCTTGCTGAGTGACTTCTTGGACCACAAAACAGTTTTTTACATCTTTTGACAAGTGTTGTCAATTTTTTAAAAACATTAGAACAGAGTTAAGTGCACCGTCAAACTCCAATCGTATTGTGTCTACTTCCCAAATAAAATGTTTTATTAACTTTGTCCTCACGGAGGAATGTCTGCTTCTCATATTCTTGTTTTTTCAGTTATCCTTTTGGAGAAAAAGGCTCGTAGTCTTGCTGAGATGTGTTTATGTTTGAAGAGAATGACATCAGACTTCATATTTCGTTTCTTTAGTAATTTGAAAAAAATTTCCAAGCAAAGTTGACGTTGTAGCAGCAGCAGCGTATTTCACACCCTTGCGTTGTTCCCACTTTAACCTCTGTCTTTAGGGCTTAAGAGCTCCACTCTGAAAACTTCATTCCAGCCTGAAAGTTAAAATAGCATGTCTCAGTCCAGAAACAACATTTTCACAAATTGGGGCCTAATCCAGTAAGCCTCACTCAGGAAGCTACTTCTGTGAGTACATATTATTCATAAGAGCAAAACTTGCAGGATTAGGGCCCCGTTTTGTAATCTGAGGGTTTTTTCTCCCCATTTCTCAATGTGAAATCAGCTTCTCATTTTGTTTGTTTCACTTATGAATGCTCATTTTTTACGGTTAAAGTTCTGTAATACTTTTTTACAGTTTTACTGTACTTCTCATGCCAGGTCTTCAAGACACAAGAGGGAAAAAAAAAAAAAAAAAAAAAGTAGTTGCTCTCCAGAGCTGCATCAAGTAATCAAGTAATAGTAAGTGTCCAATGCTGAGTGTCTACAACTTCTCTTGAAGTTAGGTGCAGCTGAAAGTGCCCCTTGTCTTTCAAAATGTGAATGTGAGTTTCTTGCTTCAACAATCAGCCCCTTTTGTGACTGAGTATTAACTTTCTATACAAAAGGCTAGAAGGATGAGAAATTAGTTTTTGGCCAGGAGGTCACTGTAGTGCTGAGGAATAAATCTGTTATTGCTGTTTAATAGTATTTAGTAGTTTAAGTTCCCCTAACTCCCATTTGTTAGCCTAAAACCTACTTTCTGAGCTTTCCCAAACCTGCAGGTGAATAACACCATTTTTGCTGCGTCGTTGTGTGGAGTGAAATTTTTGTTCTTTACATGGGTTAGTTCAACAAGCATTTCTTCCCTCTGTTTTCACCTGCCTCTGAATTGTTGCTATCAAAATGCTTAATGGCTTTCTCTGTTAGCGTATTAATGCATTTTTTTTAATGGATCAAATTAAACTATTGGTTTGTATTACAGTCAAGCACAATTCCTTTCTATTTTAACAGAAAAGTATTTCTAATGCAAACCCATAAACACTCTAATTTATACACAATGTTGTCTAATTTCTCCATTATGTGCAATAGTCTTAATAGTATATGATTTTTGAGTCATGTGTGCTTAATGCAAAGGCCAGAAGTAGCAACAAATGAGGCTAAATTGTGAATACACTTGCTTTTTATGGCTTTTGCTGCAATGTTTGCATGCGTAGGTTAAGAAGTGTGCATATGTGTGCAATTTAATAATTTGTTAGGTGATTCACGGTACTGTGAGTAACATTGGCTGATGACAGAAACTTAATGCTTCACATTTGTTACAGTTGTGTTCTGTTGGCTAGATGCAGCAAAGTTTTGCATGTATTATTTGCTAGACTTGTAATAACGTATACAAAATAGTGTGTAATTTGGACATAAAATGGCCTACAGGGAGTAACAGTGACTGGTTTTTAATATATAATTTAAATTTGCAAGTCATCTTTTGAGGACTATTCTGTGAGATTGTGAATGTTTTTGAGAGCCCTGGGAAGTTAACAGGATGAGGATGCTCAGGGCCATTCAGACAGGTCCTCTGATAAATAATACTGTCTCTTTACCACACACTTTTGGAAAAAGAAAAATCCTGCTTATGTCCTAAAATAAATAAATGTATGCCTGAGCTCTGTCTATCTTATGAAGTAGTTCATGTTTGTTTAAGTTAGAGCACAGGACACGCAGACAGTCTGGTGTCTGGTTTTTGAAGCGGGGGTGTGTAAGCACCTACGTCAAAAAGAAAATCGTTCAGGAATCTGGAGGCTGAGACTGACAAGAAAAATCATCCTTTGCAATAAGCAAGGCCTGATTTTGACATATAGTATTGCTGAAAAGAACATATGTCTGCAGCACATTCACTGTTGATAGAGGTTTTGAGGCTCGCACCATTTTCCATATAAACTGTCATTCTTATTTTCTTGATCTAGATTTTAATATATAGATTATGAACCAGTTCTGCTTTTTGAGGCAAGGTGTGTTGCTGGGGCTGTAGTTTCAGTCCAAATGTCACCATCTCCAGTTAGTGCACCAGCCTTTTAAAATTATATTGGGACTGGCTGTAGCTGTTTCATTTTTGTCACCTGATCATTTTTTTTTCTTTTTTTTCTTTTTTTTTTTTTTCACATTGATTGCATAAGTGAAGACTAACAACATAATTTCTGGGAATTAGGTCAGCTCCATAGTTTTTCTCTAGTTAGTACTTCAGGGCTGCTGAACAGGATGCACTGTTTCCTGGAACAGCTCATTTACAAGCAAGTGCTTTTTCAGTTCTGTGCGTATTCTTACACAATAATTGAAAATCAAGGTTCATTCTTGTAGTTTGGGGGACTCGGGGTTTTTTTTGCTTTTTGTTTTGTTTTTATTTTTCCTCTTATCCACTGGGTTAAATCTCTTCTTTAATTATTGCGAAATCCCCCAGCTGTCTTTAGTTGAACCTGAATCATGAAAACGAGGAGTCTGAATTACATTGGAGGAAGAAAGGGTTCAACTTATAGCATGGTGCTTGCAGGTATGTCAGAGGGCACTGAAAATAAAATAATTAGAAATAGAATGGCTCTTTCTCATGCGACTGATTTGTAGTTGGCTACGTCTGAAAAGGAATGAAAAAATGATCTTTTTGCTTGCAATTTCCCAGACAATACTATGAGCTCCAAGTTATTTTGAGGTGGTGAAAGGTGAAACATTTGACATGTTCTTTTGGGGCACTACTTTAAAAAAAGAGAGGGCGGGAAAGAGGCGTTGCCACATCAGAGTTAAGGGTGTTTGTGGTTGTCCGTGACAGCGGCTCCAGTTTTAAAACACCTGTGTTTACTTTCCAGCTTTTCTCAATCGGCCTGAAAGTGGCCTAAGAATGGCACAGACAGACCTGCACTGTGGCTGTGTTGCCTTTGCAACACACGTACACACAAAAAGAAAGAAAAAAAAGACAGAGATAAATCTCTTGTTATGCAGCTAATCATTAACAGCATTTTTGTGCCTAGCTGAACTTTTCTAAATTTTCTAGTCTATCAGATTGTGTGTATATATATTTTTTTCATATCTCTTAAGCTATTTTTTTAATCTTGCTGGTCATTCTTTTCCTAGCAAAAATAGAACTAACTTAGTGGGATTTATTATTACTAGTAGTACTAGTGGTAAAAATAATACCAGAAATTTGTAATTTTGTTGCAAAGTGATATTGCATTCCAGTATTTAGACATATATGTTCCGGTGTGCCAATTAAATATATATATATATATATATATACACGCACATTATGTATATATATATAACCCTATCTCTGCCACCTTCCCTGAAACTTATCTTACAACTTTTTTCTGAGTAGAACTTTGCTGGACAGAACCCTAGTATTTGATGTATATTAACTTTTTGTAATGTCTTAGCTTGCATTTTGTCCTGCAAATGCCCTTGTCTAGCCGAGGGTTATACAGTTAAGTTTAAAAAAAAAAAAAAAAAAAAAAGTTACTGCTTTCTCTATTATTATTTTTTTTAACTGATTTGTCATCTCTTCTACCTTTCTACTTCAAATGACATTGCTGATTGTAGAAATATGTCTGCCTCGTAAATACAATGTTGTGGGCTTTCGGTGGAACACTTAACATAGCTCTTTTTTTTGTTTTTCCTGTGGTGCAAAGAAAGAAAGCAGTGCTGATAGAGGAATGATTCCTCCCTTGGACTGATTTCTTCTTGAAACTGTCTATCAAGCTTATAATTTTAAGGTCACCATATTGTGGTGAACAACATGAAAACCTTTAACCAAGTCACCTAACCTAACCAGAGTACTGGTTAATACTGTTGATCTAACACGTTGATCTAACATGTTGATGTTGATCTCATCAGAGCATAGTGGAAACAGACTGGCTCCCTCCAGACTGGGCACTCTGGATAAACAGAAATTGTCCTAGAATGATGACCTCTCCCTTTGTGCTGTGCAGCAGAACTTCCACCTCTGCTTTCCCAAGCAATATGAAAGGCAGGGTGGTAGCAGTGCTATTTCATATCAGTAAAGGAGGCAAGCCAGTACCTTGAATCAGAACTGGGAGGAACAAGAGATCTAAAGAGTTCACAGAGCTGATTTCAGTGGGGCTTTGAAGAAAATTAAATGGTATGTCTGAAAGCTGGGGAAGCTGCCACGTTTATTGAATTACCAGGTGTAGATCTGTTTTAAAAGCAAGCTGGGTAAGGACAATATATGAAAGGGAAAGAAAATGTTTTGTGAATGTAACTGCCTTGTTCTGAAGACAAAACTGAGATCTTGGTAAGAGAGAGGTAAATAGGGAGCTAATACTCAAAATGTTTCTAAGTGTTTTGGATACCTACCTCTCATGAGTTTTAATGGTAGTTAGGTATCTAATCCACTTAATTTTTTTGTATCACACTAAGTAACTGTCTACAGTTGCCTCAGCACCTCTAAAAATCTGATAGTTGTTCACTTTTTGACCTCTTAAAATTACTCCCTGCTCCCTGTAAAAGCTAATGGTTAATTAAGAGCAAAATTAAAGACTGCAATTTCAGAGTCAAAACTTGAGTGACCTTGAAAATGGAATTGCCTCTATGAAATACATTTATTCAGTTTGTGCTTCATCTTGCTACTTTGATTTATTCTGTGAAACAGCACTGAGGAAGAAGTTATATAAAACTAATGTCAAAACAGGATAAACCTATGGCTTGTTGATTTAGTCATGTAATAACCATGTGTGTGACTTCACTGTGTGGAGTCTCAGGCTGATTTAGATTTACATGTGCATTTCAGATTTCTATGATATAAATTTAGTATACAGCTGAGGAATGCAATCATGAGTGAATTTTTCTATTATTCTACCTTATTCCTTTTTTCATGTTTTTCACTAACTTCCCTTTTTATTCAGTCACCTGAATTGTTAATGCCCTAGGGAGAATTCACTCTCTCCTATTGCTTCAGGAACTGTCACGAAATTCTGACAGAAGAATTTCTTAACCTTCTACTCAGTCTGCTTCTCAGTCAGGAAATGGTCCTACCTAGAGCAAGACCATCCTGGATTTAGAAAAGTCAAAACCAATTTATTGTTTCCTCCTACAGTCTTAAGGTGGATTCTGTCTGGTAAGTCACTCTAGTTGTTCACTCAGGGATTTATAGCATTAAAATAGCTGTGAAATACCACAGAGCCTTTACAGATTCATTGCAGATATAAGACAGAATCTGCTATCTAAGAAAAGGCATAATTATGTGGGCAATAGACCAATTGTCAACTTTGGGGATGTATACGTAAAGGGGTACAGTTTTTCATGTGGGTGCTGTGAACAGCCACACGTTGCTCCTCTCTGATCTAGACTGTGTGACAGTGTTATTGTGTTGCAAAGTCCAGCACATGATACCTAGCATCTCACCTGGAAATACTGCTTCACCTAGACTCTTGAGAAGAGTTTGGGCATTTGTAGCAAATCTGCAAAGTGATTTCTTGGGGTCTGTCCTAAATTTACCATACTTCATGCTTTTCCTGTTCCTGTGCTGGGATCACACCAATACTGAAAGAACTCTTCTATCTGAAAGAAATAAGGCCAAGCAGGGACAAATACAGGTGAAATCTAGAAGTTGCAGTATATGCAGGGTTTGTTTGTTTGTTTTCCTACTCAACAGCACATCCTTTGCTTGGTTGTTGTGTTATGCTTAAATTTATTTTGGAATTTGAGCTTCAGGGCTCAAATCAAGCAATTTCATGCAAAAGTCTGATGACATTCTTGAATAGTCTAGAGCTGGTTTTGTAAAACCAGCAAGTATTCCATGCAGAAGCTCTGTCACTATAATTAATGACTGTGGTTTCTGTCTCAGGGAATAATTTGGGAAGAGGTTGTTTGTTGCATAAATATTCCCTCCTAGCAGGACACTATCCACAGCGCCTCCTCTAAAATTATTTTTTATCAAAACCATTTGTGTGACCCAATACAGCTTTAATTTGGTAGAGGCTTTGATACCACTGATCTTGGATATCTTGCTATAACTGAAATGTCATGAAATATCATGAATATTCAGTTCAGCCAAGACATGTGTCAAGATTGCTGTAAACATTTTCCTTTACTCACTATTCCCTCCTGGACCAGGGGTAAGGAAACATCTTAAAGGAAAGATACAGATTTGTCAGCCTTGGCACTGTCTCTTGCTGTCTTTCCAGGGAATATCATATCCTCAGAAGAGTGCACAAGTGCCAAGCAGTATATCAGAACCTTTGTGTATCTGGTTCTACATCGACTACATGTCCATGTTTCATCATGTCTTGTTTCACCTGTTGTCTTTTTCAAGATGCAGTCTGAGGGAAACCAAATGGTTTATTTGTTTCTAAAATATGTTAATATCTGAGATTTGCAAAGTTCTTCATTCTTGTTTGTAAACGTCACATAGTGGATTTGGTTTTCTATATGCAGTGCTTGATTTGGGAAAGTTATGTTCTTAACCACCTGATACATCAAACACTGCCTCTGATCTACTCGAGGAGGTAGCCACCTGCAAGTTTTTACTGCTATATATACTTTATTTCTAGAAGCTTTGAGTCTTCCACTCACTGTAAAAAAATAAATAAATAAATAATATAGAAATTCTGCATTACTCACTTTTCAGTAAGAGAGCAAAATGAGATAGAGGTACACATATGCTCTAGTTATTCTCTGTGTTTACAGCAGTTGTAAATACAGTGCATGAGAAACAACTGTTTAAAAATGTCCTAGTTTGCAAATGTGAGGCTCATCTTCATCTTCATGATGACCTTTCATTATTCTGTTCTTTTCATGTGTACCAATGTGACTGGAAGCCGTCTGTGGTCTCTAAATCACAGCTTCTTCTGGATAGAAATCATTTCTCAAGAGAACACTACATGAGAATGCATTACCTTAATTTTTAATATAGTGGGGGAAAAAAAGAGGATTTTAAATGAAGCAAGTAGTTGTTTACCATTGTTTCAAGGTAAAAGAGGCATATATGATTATGCCGTCTTAGTTTTCCAATTCTGATTTTTAGTAGCTTTCAACAGCTACTAACAGAAGAATAATGGTTGGGTCCCTAAGAGGGTTCTCTCTCCTCTTCCGTTCCCAGTTTTCATGGAACTCAACATGCCACTCTAGGTAGATGTGGGAAGAACTTTTATCAGTAGTCGTTACAGTTTAACAGGAGAAAGCTGTGCACAATATGTAACTACTACATAAAGAAACAAAAAGTTAAGTTGGGTTTTGAAGGGTGAGCTGGAGGTGTTGTAGTAGGAAGCTATATATAGGTAGAATCCAAGAATTTTATGAGGATATTGGAGGACGTGAGGATATTATTACACTGAAAGGTGATACAAGGAAAGTGTAAGATACTAGGTTGTAGTTTCAGACAAGGCTTCCTTAGTATTGAGTGTACAGAAGACCTTACTTGGTTTGATTATTTTTTTACAGATGTGCTTTTCCCCAAAGAATTGCAAATATTTCAGTAGGAATACAAATTTTCTTTTTTTATTTTAAATTTCAAAATGCTGCATATAGTACTAGAACTGCACATTGTATGTAAAATAAAAATGTAAAACTGCACAGTCTGTCTTAAAGAGCTTCCATCATTTCTCTCTGTTGCCTTTTTTATGCTACATTTAAAGTGATGACATTAAGCCTTGAAGAGTTTTTAACTTATCAAATTAAAGTCTACAATTTTCATTAGTTTTTAATAGTTTGAACACCAACTATCTGTGGACATATTTTGGGGAGAGAAGTGGAGATTAAGATGTGGTACTAGATATAAATTGATGTTGAAAAGATACTGGCACTAAAACTACCTCTCATAGTTTTAAACTCATTCACTTTTGCATTCAAAGATTCATTCAGTGGCATTTCTGACGTGGATTTTTTTTTTTAAGTTAAGGAGAAGTGAATTTTATTTCCTGATACTTGGAATAATTTGACTTAGCTTTAGAAGAGTAATCTGTTTAATACTAACAACTTTTGTTCAATATTAAAAACTTTTTAGATAAGTTTTCTCTATGTAAATGCTTCAAAATAGAAAGGTTAAAAAAAATAAAAAAAAAAAAACAAAACACAAGTTTTGTCAGATAAAAGAAAAGAAGATTTGGAATATTTTTTTTTTCTCATGTTATGTTCTACTCCTGTGTTTTGACCTGTGTCTGAGAAGCACATTGAACTTTTGTGTTCTTCTCTTTCATTTTTCCATACAAGTTTATCTTGTCTCTCTTCCCACATCTTACACTGTACCTTCAGCATCACTCAGCTTTCTTCTGTTCCCTATTCTCAGAAATGTTTTCTTTTGTCTTCCCTCATTGTTTTCCTAACTTATCCTTCCTTTTTTTCAGCCTGGATGCTTGTTTCTTCCTCATCTGTCTCAGCCACTTCATTGCGCCAAGAGCCTGAACATCCCTAAAGACCTTTGTCCTGTGCTAAGAGCTGTACCTAAGATACTGGTATTTTCGTGTGTGTTGGCTTTAGTTGTTCTGTGAAGCAGAAAGATTACTTCAGGTCCCCACTAATCAAGCGGAAAATGGATGACATGAGCAAGATGTGAAAAGCTCATTGGTAGCCCCTGGAGAAGTATTACATTCAAAGTTGACAAATTACAGGGGATTTAAGAAGTGCATGATAGGGCAAGCAAATGGTCTTGCTTTCAGCAAAGTTGTTTGTCCGAACATTCATCCTTTTAGGAAGGCAGTTTATTTAGACAATAATTATGAGTATTTTGTAGATTTACAATTTTTGTATGTTATTTGCTATGCATGCAAAAAGCTAAACTGAAGTAGCCAGTTAATCAAGAGTTAATCTCAGTTCTGGCATTTCTGAAGTAAGCATCTTCATTTACTCCCTTTTCTCTGAAACAGTACGTTAACATTTTTCATTACAGGATCATGTGTGCTTTATTTCACAGTATTCCTGCTTCACACAGTATCCAGAGAACAGCCAATCAATATATTCTTTTTTTATCTTCTTTGTTCATTATGTGTGTCAATCCCTTGTTTACTGGATACTGTTCAACCTTTCCCTGAAAACAGAATTTTGAGTAACCATCATGGGGATTTTCTGTAGTATTCAATGTTATAAGAATCAAAGGTTTAATAAACAATGATATTAATGTGTTTCTGCAGGACTGTTTTCTTTGTGCTTCATGGAGAAACCGAGGCATGAAGAAATTAAGGTCAAAAGTACCCACAGTTTTTGCAGACCTATTGAAGACATACACGATGTTACCTTTGGAATATTTGTCATTCATAAATTCCCAGCATTTAAGGCCAAGCCCAGAAGCCATCTTTACATAATTTAATTGGTTTTAAGATTATTGATTTCACCAGTTGCGCCTGTATTGATCCCAGAAATGTGTTTGTTTAAACATACTTTCTGGAGAGGTGTCTAGGTGGATGTAAAAAAATTCCAGGAGAAAGGGAGATCACTATTTCCCTTTGATAGTTTGTCGTAGTGATTCAAGTTGTGCTTACTCAACTAGATTAAAAAATCATTCTTATCCTGTATTTTCTGTCCATTTATTGAAAGACAATGACAAGCAGTAGTGAGATAAAATGATTCTGTTCCTGGTACTTGATTTACCTTGTTCCAAATTAGCACAAGTATCACTATAGAGTTTTAGTGAATAGACATATCCTTGAGATTTTAAAAATATGTACAGAATAAGCTCTTTCACTACATGCCATTTTCCCTACTGCTTACATGACCAGTGCAGCTCCTTTCTGTATCTACTCTGGGTTTTTAATATCCTTGTATGTAAAAGCAGATGCATTTTATAGCATTGTTCCTCAGTGTCATGCATAAAATACAATTGCCTTAATTGCTTCCTAGACATACTTGTATTTTACTATGTATACACCAAAAGACTGCATCTTACCAATTTTTCCACAGCAGTTCACTCACCTCATACTGAAGTCCAAAATCTTTTTCACAGTCATTGCTTTTCATAATACAGTTAACCCTTTCTATGTGCGGCCTGTGTCTACTGTTCTTACACTGAGAGTTTTTGGTTTTATTAAAACACACTCGACTTGAAAAGACCTAATAATCAAGGGACCCAAAACGTTGTTTCATCATTATTTACTTACTTTGTCATTCATGAACGTGACTAGCTGTGTTTATCTGGTTCTGAGTAATTGAAGAATACATTGAATAATAGTATGGCTAGTACTGATACCTGTGCAACCTTATGAGTATTCCAGTATTATTCAGTGATGATTGCCTCTTCAAACATGAGGTTTTGGTGTGTGTTTGTTGTTGTTGTTGTTGTTTGTTTGTTTGTTTTGTTTTGTTTTTCTGTTTATTTATTTATTTATTTATTTTTATTTTTTAACTGTTGGCCCATTCTGAATCCATTTATGGAGTATTTTCATGATGATGCAAAGTGCTTATTTCTTTTTTTTTTTTTTTTTTTTTATCAGACTGCCATGTGATACTATGTTAAAGCCTGACAAATCTTTGTGTGACATCTGCTACTAATCTCACAAAGAAGGAAATCATATTTGTTTGACAAGACCTATTTAAGCAAAAATACCCTGACTGGGAGAAATTATATTCTTTCATTAAATTGTGTATTAAGTTAAATCCAGTGTTTTCACTTTTTTGGCCCAGTTTTTTATCCCACTAATTGAAACTGGACATTGTCCAGACATGGATCTTCTCTAACAACTCTGTAACACCAAAAGTGAAAACTGTATGAATCAGTAAATATAAAAGTTATTCCTCCTTGAAAACTAATGAAATGCTTATTAATTTTGTACAAAAATGTAACTATATCACCTTGTTTTTTAACAAATACATAGTAATTTATATGGTGAATACTACTGAATTGTTTTTGGTTTGTTTTTTGTTTTTTTTTTTTTTTTTTTACATTATAATTTGTGACATAGGTATTCCAGTGTTGGAATGGGTTTACGCATTCCCTGTTCCTCTCATAATGAGAAATACTTATTATCTGTCTAGCTAATTTTATCAGTTCAGAACTTCTACCTCTTAGGATGTTTTTTCTTCTGTAGTGTTATGACTTTTTATCATTTGTTTGCTTCATTTACTTTGTACATGAAAGAGAAATTCTTCTTTCTCTTGTTTGTGAGGTCAGTTATTCTTTATATCCACCCTTAAATGAATCCCCGTTTTCCATCATATGCTTGTATCCTTTTTTTTCCTGATTTTGAAGATCTTTGTATATTTGTGAGAATGGTTCTGTGTGTGTAAAGATTCTGGTGGTTTTTCAATTAATTGATAAATAATTAGAGATGTTATAATAAATCTCTGGTACGGTGATTAACATCTCTTGTTTTATAATGAGATACAGAATGTTTACCTAATACTGACAAATAATTTGTGTGTTTTTTTTTTAAGTGTATAATACTGATTTATAGTTGCTCACATGAAATTTTCAGCATGTCTCCTAAGATTAATTTTCTTATAGTGCCATTATTTTTCTTTACAAATATTATAGATAGGTGCTGAAGAAAAGCTTGTCCTATGCTCTAATTAGATTTTCTACCCAGCAAATCTTTCTTAAGTGATGTTAGTTGGCTTACTGACCTGTACATATTCAAGTGCTGTGGTTCTGTGTTACTGATCACTCCAAAAGGAATAATGGTCTGGGTTTTGTTTTCTAAGGTGTCATAATCCTTTACTGCCTCTCTTACCCTTCCTATTAATCAGAGATTTTAACATACCTGTTGTACACCAGATTTCAGTAATGCTGACTATATAAAATTTCTTCCCATCAATTAGAATTTCCTGTTGCTTCTTATCCAGATTCCTAAGATCAATACATAAACACAATTGAAGAGATTATTTTCATTATATTCTTTGCCACATTGGTTCAACTTGCTCGTTAGGTTCTGAATTTGAACATGTACCTCATTTGCCTTCCAAATAACCTCCCCTTGTGTTGCTGGTTTAATATCCTGGCTGCTCCAGCTAGTTTCCAACTGAGAAGATTAGCCTCCTACTTGTGTGGTGTGGGCCGTCCTGTTCATGCAGTCCCTTCTTTCACTGATGGGCTGTTTCACAGATTGAAATCCACTTCTTTTCAGTCCTGGATGACAAGCAGTAAATACTGGAAATAAACTTTTTCACTTTTGATATCTGTGGATAGCCACTTACATTTTAATTTGCCTTTTAATTGTTTTCAGTGCAGATTAAGCCTTCAGTAATTTAGTCTTAGGTCTGATGTATAGGCGTTATATAACATTTATGTTCTTTTTCTCAGTGACTTCAATTGCAGCTGTGAGCACACAGTACTTCTGCAGATTAGACACAAGGAACTTATCTTGCACAGTCAGAAAATGGGTAACATACTGTGAATCCCTCTGAAAACTTTCAGTTAAGTCACACTGAGGTACCTTAACCAAAGGACAGATGGATTTTACCCATGCCCAACAGGATGTGGTTCCATTAAATACAAAATGTATTTTCTCATGGACTGCAGTCTCATTCCTATGGCAGCAACAGAAGAAACAGGAATAAGCAGGTAACAGCTCCTTCACTGGACAGGGATGATTCACTCCCGGGTTTAGGTCCACCCTGTGCAACAATTAGGAAGTTTAGAAGACCCAAAAACAAACAAACAAACAAAAAACTAACTGAGCATGGTTATGCAGTTAAAATCACAATGCATTTCAATGCATTTGTGCTGCTTACCTTAACACTGGCATTTCTAACATCTCTGTCCTTGGCTCTAACTGGCATTTCTAACATCTCTTGTCCTTAGTAATGTCCTGCTAAGGCAGGGGCCCACTTACCAACCTTCAGTTGTCCAAAGACCTTTGAGCCACTCATCCAGGTTCCACTCATAGCAAATACAAAGAGGGGTATATATCACCAAAGGGCAATTCTTCTTCCCTTTGGATAATGTGGAAGGTAGGACAGAAGAAATATATTTTGGCGGTGCCTGGTTTACTTAAACTTTATGTGGCTGAAAGTAGGGGAGGTGAATAACACCATTTCTTTGTGCAGGATTTGTGTGCCTAATTATATACCTGTCTCTGTGTATAGAGGTGGTGGTATGCTTGTAGATGGCCTTAGGTGTGCATGACTTTGTACACCTATATGTATGCAGTGTTAACTTGTAGCTGTGTAACACTACATTTCTTCTCTACTTATAGTACTTCAAAATAAATTTTTCATCAAGCCTTAGGTGTGTTAAGGTTGCATTTCTGAGCTACTGAATTCAGACCAAGTTAATCTGTTTTTGTTAGCCACCAGTGAGAACCAGTAGTCCTGTCCTGCAGAATATCTCAGTAAAAATGTGTTGTACATGCAGAAGTGATAAGGAATTACTCTGGTTGGTAAAGAACAGCACTTTGAGCTGAGAACTTCTCAAGACCTGGTATATTTAATGGGCTTCTATCTAAAGCTTGATAATGCATTAAACAGCAAGAGGTTGTCTGACTTTTGTCCTTCATTGTTTATAATGAAATGGATTAAAGATGTGTTCCCTGAAAATCCATTGGTATGTTTATTCTTTTCCTTAATCAGTTGCTAATGATATCTGGTGTTTTGTTTTGTTTTGTTTTGTTTTCTGGTGATTCTTTTTCATTTGTTTTGTGGTTGGTTTTGTTTGTTTGTTTGTTTGTTTTTAAATACATGTTTAGAAGATTAGCCTAACCTTGAGACAGGTTCCCTAACATTGTAATTCCCTCTTATATGTAAAAATACTAGGTGTAAAACCATTATTTACTATTTTAAGAAAATGTTCTCCATAAAATTAAATTCATAAAATGTGTACCTGCATAGGAGCATTTTTTCAAGACAATAATCAAGATTTAATCTTCATTCTTTAGCAGTGCTGCTTATTTTTTTTCCCTATGGAATAGTAACTGCAAAATACATACGTTAAAGTTCTGTTATAGGAAAGATGATGTAGGCTTAGTTTAAATTACTGTATTTCCTGACACACTTTTGGAAAGTTAGTTGTTTTTCTTAAGCAATTTGGTTGAATGCAGTAATAATGAAATAGACCCTTGTGTTATCAAATATAATTTGTTTTTGTCAATCAATATTTACTTACCATGGATTTTTTTACTGAGCTGTGAAGCTTATTGTTGATACCATCAACCAGTTTTAATGTTTGTAACAACAAATATTTCAACCTGATATATGATGATAATGATATCTGTAATTATTAGGAAGCAATTATTCCTGACAATAATCCTCCAAAATATAATGAGGACTTAAAAAAAAATAAAATAAAATAAAAAAATTGAAGAAAATAAAACAAACAGTGGGGTATGATAGTAACTCAGTCAGAGGAGTGGTCACCTAAAGTTGAAAAAACATTGCTGATTAAAGACAGCTAGCAGTTTGTCTAGCAGAGATATAAATTTTGTTTTGTACAGAAGGGCTTTTTTTTCAGAGAAACTGGCAATTTTACTGCAGTCTGGTTGATGTGAAAAGTAAGACTTTTTCATGGGAGGTTATGTATTACCTAGCTATTGGATACAGTTCTCGGAATTTTTCAGAATACCACAGTACAGTAAATTACAGAGAAAATACTAAGTTTTACAATATGATGTTTTTTAAATTTATCTCACACCATTAAGCCTCAGCAGACATTCAGTATTGAGTGTTTCTTGGTGGTATAAATTAGACAGTACTTTGTATCCCCTCAGGAGGTACAGCATACTGTACTTCCATGTATGAAAAATGATGGGATTTCAGTGTATCTTCACAAATTAGGAACTAAGGCTGGCTCCTAAGTTCACTGGAAAACAATACATTTGGGGCCTGAACTTATGAATTCCTTAATTTTGTGAGTACCGTCTTCCGGGTATTAGGTTTTAGTGCACAGGTTACTCATTGTATTAACTCTGATACTTAGAATTAAGGGAATATCTTTTGCTGAAAACAAATGTTACCAGCCATCAGGATTCTGGGCAAAGCAATACTAAATTAAACCAATGATTTATACTCTTTCTTATAAAAAGTCAGACGTACAATGAAATGTAGAAAGAAAGAAAGAAAAAAAAGTGATCTGAGGAAACAGAGCTTGATTTCTTAATATTTAACTTGATATTCTCATAAATTTTTCCTGCTGTTTTGACCTCTAGCAGTAATAGTCATGGACATTCATATAGTATTTCATTTCACCTGAGGCTGTTGATACTTTAGTCATCCGAAACAGCTTCTTCTAAACAGTGTCACTAGGATGTAGTTCCTCCCTCAAAGGGGAGTGGTCTTTTGTTAGATTATGTAAATCAAGAAACTCATTCATTATCAGCGCGTTACTAATTCCTGCCTTAACCTGTAGAACCAGGGATCGAGCAGCTCTTTTTCTGAATACAGCAAACATTAGAAGCTACTGTTCCAGCGTTTGCTTTAGTTTCTTGGGGTAATTGAATGAAAGTAGATTCAAATCAGCAGGGGATTTGTTTGTCAAATTTTGCAAATCAGGTTCCAGAAAATGAAGTTTTACAAGCCCCACTCAGGAGTCCAAGATACCAAATTCACTTCAGCTTTCGAAATAATGTTCATAGTGACTCTTTCAATCTTAATTTTGATTGATTACTTACCAGCATAAGTTTATACTAAAATCCTTTGTCCACTTTATCCCTTGCTCACCTTTTCATTCTTTTCATGTCAATTATTAACACTCTGACGTTACTTGTTGCTGCAGTAACTTTGTTTCAGTGCAGCTGTTGCCAGGTGAATTTTCTTGAGAGCTTGATTGTCACATTTACAAAGATTTGATGAGATAGCCGAAAAGGTCCATTTCAGGCAGCAGTCTTCAACGTTACCTTTTCTTAGGGGACTGGCCTGGATGTTTCTATGCAGTTTAGTGGAAAGCAAATTACAAAGGGAAGCAGTGTACCCACTGTGATTCCTGCCCATGGGCCCTGGGCTTTCTGAGTGAGTTAGGTATCACCACATGGAAAAATACATCGGATTAAGTTCACTGGGACAGATTCGCTGTGGCCTGGTATAGCAGAGGTTTGTGAGAGTCTCAGGAGGCAGAATGTGTCTGTTTCATTTGCTAATTCAGATCTTTGTGGGCCTGATTTTTGGCAGGGAAGTGTAACCATAATTATGTCGTGAATCCAGTCAAGCTGTGCGTTGCTAGACTGTGACTGTTGCAAAACTGGAGACCAAAGTCCAGGTGCTTTCAGTTCCCTGACAGAATGCCAATGGCCAAACAGCACACGCCCTGCCACGCTTTGCTGCTGCTAGAGGCAGGTTTGGGGTTAATTCTGCAAGTACTGCAGTCAGTGCTGTCAGTCAGTTCGCAGGCCTGAACCGGTCACCCTGACTGCAGAGTTTAGGCAGCTGAGGCCCTCACCACGTACATGCAGTTTGAAAGTTTTCTGGAGCGTGGATGCAAAACAACGTTCACAATCGTTTTCTTCTTCAAGTGTCTGTTTGCTTTGTGGCTATTTCTGCCATGGAAACCCATGCAGATCACCAGCTCAGGAGAATTTCCTGACTTCTATCCTGATTTTAGTTAGTAGCTTTTCATGTTAGATATAAGGCAGAGGGGCCCTGTATTGCAGATTAGTTCCTGGTTGGCACAGTCTACATTTTTAACTTTTCCTTGGTTGACCAAAACAGAATGAAACCACTTCCCCCCACTCACAGCACCCCTCCATCCCCAAGTTACTCATGGGTGACAAACAAAAGGCAGAGCCAAGTTTTGCCTTCCAGGGGAAAACCCGGTGTAATGGCCTAAGCACACAGTAAGGATAGAGGGAAGCAGCTGAAGAAAGAAGAAAAGAATGAAAACAGAAAACCATTCCTTCTCCTTTCCTTTTCCCACTTTTTTAGCATTCTTCTAACAGTAGAAAAAACTAGGCTCAATGTCAATGTTTCCTTTATAGCATTCTGTGGATAACTGTTAATAGATGTGAGGCTGTGTGTACAAGGATGCATTTCAGTTTTGTTGCTATGATTTTTTTTCTTTTAAGTCTGCAACAGTGAAGTACGTTCTTTTCCTTTATTTCAGAATTATATATCAATAACCTGCCATGTATCTTTCTTAAAACAGCTGCCACCAGAATATGATATACTTCTGCTCATCCCTATGGCTGAAACGTTTTGTTTAGTTGATTTCTTTACGTGTCCTTTAAAATGTTGGTAGCTCCTGTTAATTGCCCCAGTGCCTACTGATGAGCCCCGAACTGATTGTCAAGCTTCCCTACTTAAAGCTCAGAGAACAAGCTGCTTATGATAACCCAAGGGAGACATGAGGGAGGTCTATGAAAGGGAGAGTATTCAACCAGCCTTAATCCTTGTTTTCAGTAAGGCAGTGTCTTTAAGTGCAAACTAATTAGTGAATAGACATGGTTGTAGATTCTTGTCTTTTGTTGGCCAGAGATGAACTGAGCAGCTAATAGAAATGGTTTAAAACCTCTGCTTTGCTTTTCTTTTAATGCACTTTAATAGGGTATGGAGATGAGGAAATAAAAATCAAAGCAGGAACAAAACTAAATACAAACCATCCGACTACCTATGTTGATAAATTCCATTTAGATATTAACAGTTATGCTTGTGACTCCCACTTGTGGAAGTCTGGCCCTGTGCTACTAAAATAACTATTCATTTTATAAATTTTGACATATATCAATACTAGAAAAGCATGTAATTTTTTTTCCTGTTACAGTAATGTTATACAAGCATTATTTTGCATTTAAATAGTATATTAAAATCATCCATCACAAAGTAATCAATCAAGATAAACATAGTTCTCCCATTTTAGCGGTAGTGAAACTGAGTTCCAAGAAGTGAAGTGAATTTGCTTAAGAATTGATGGCATGCCTAAGACTAGGCCCTAGATCTCCAGAGGGATGGCCCCCCCTTTAACCATTTGTTTATCCTGTCTTATTACATATTGTACAATAAAATTTCTGAACAGGTAAAAGAAACATTTACATATTCCAAAAAGTCATTTATGGTAAAACTGAAGGAAAGGCACACATGGAAACTGAGCTAATAATGAATGGTATCCAGACGTAGTCACCTGAAAGAAAAAACATTCCTTAAAGATCAGTGAGACATTTGAAGCATGGCAAGAGGGTTGGAAAAAAAAAAAAAGTGTTTTTTTTTTTACTGTTTGTATTTCCCCTATTATTTGCATATTGCTTGACCTTGACACAATGCAGACAAAAAGTAGGCATAGCAGCTTACTGTTTTACTTACTTTTTTAAATTAATGATAAATTGCAGTGATATTCAATAACAGTACCTTGGTTATTGAAGCTCATAACCTTTTTGCTGCCTTTATCACCTGTATTATCGATAGGAGATAATTACTGCAAAGCAGCTGGCTGTTGGTTTTAGAGAGCATCAATTGTTCTCCTGTCCCAGCTGTTGGCTAATAAGGACAGTCAACACATCTGTTTCAACAGCTGGTAATTAACAAAAGCCTAATTGCTGCAACTCTTTTAACAACAGATCTATGAAAGAGTAGGGATGTGGAGGAATATTATTTACTCTGTGCTTTGCACTTTCTGTGACCAGTTTCTTTTTTCTTTTTTCTTTTTCTACTTTGAACACCACTGCCTTTGTCTGACACATTGAATGGCAGGAGAACACAATATGGTAATCCAGAGCTTAAGTTTTTCAGATCTTTGTTGGTGTTTCTTATTGCAACATTTCTTTGCTAAGTTGCAAGATAAAATGGATCAAAAGCATTTTGTGGAGTTTCATACAACAGCTACAATCCACAGCAGTATGCCTAGGCAATAGGGCTGCCAATCCAGCAGCCTCCAAAAGAAAGTAATGGGTTTCCCCTTTTCTGTATGAGTTTAAGAGCCCTGCACCCCTCCCCAAAAGAGATGTCACCATTCTAAAAGTGGTGGTTATTTGAAGAATTTTATTGCTGCTGTTCAGATCCTTCACAAATCTGGTTGCACAGATGGTTGTTTTCCCTTCCTCTGATGAAACCTGTATGCATTGGTCAGTTTAAAAGTTAATGTCAGGTGGCACCTTGCCCTGCACAAATATCTCACCATTTTATCTTTACAAAATTGGAGAGGGTTCTGCACAGTGCTTGCCTACGTATCTATATTTGTTGTACTGATCAGCAAACACACAAAGACATTGCTCTTGGTTAGATTTATTCTGTATGTTAACCTTGTATACAGCAAACATATAATTGGAATATTCATCACTAAATAGAATGTATGTATACAAATACAGGGAAATGTTAATCCCATTTAAGTCAATAGCAAAATTCTGTTGGCTTCAATGGGTCAGGACTTTCTCTGCAAAAACAAATTTTCTTAAAAGCTGGAGACAAATTTGGCATTCATCACACTGTATATGAGAAGAAAATACTCGAGTATTAATGGAACTATTGCCTGAAGTATTATGCAAGTCAGGCATGTATTGCAGTTTGTGTAAATGACTGAGTCAATAAAAATTTTGAAGAAATAGCATTTAAAGTGGTATTTTGAAGCAGTAAACTGATGGTGAAAAAATTGTGATTCTTTGCTAAAAGTTAGTCAAGATCACTTGATTAAACTTGTGGCACTAACATTTCAGTTGGCAAATATTTCTGTACACCGAGTTCTTTAATTGTCTGCCGGGTATGTTGAAAGGTATATAAGAAATTCTACCCAAGTGCTTGCCATTGACAGAATACAGATTGCATAATTAAAAATATTCTGGCAAGACAAGTTTAGTTCAACAGGTGTTCGAGTGAAGAAATGTATAATAGGTGCAGTGAAAAAGTACAAAATACACTTTGAACAAATAAAAACAAAAGCATTGGCTAAAATTCTAACTGTAAGAAAGTAACATAGAGAAGTGTTTGCTGTCTGGGTTTATCAGGATGTGATTTTTGTACACCACAATCCATGGTGATTGAAATGGTCTTATTTGTCTTGTGCAAATAAGATGGAAGAAATATACCTTTTGCATTATATTATCCTAAGGAAAATTGCTGGAGCATTTGATAGTTGACAGAAATGTTTGTCTTTGGGTTGTTTTGTTTCATTTTGCAAATTACATTTTTAAAGAAAATCACTGTGGGTTACACATGATTCTTTTCCTTCCTTTCCTTTTTCTTTCTCCAGAGATTTCAAGTATCATTTGATATGCGGGAACCACCTTTTTTTCCAGTTGAAATGTAGTTGAGTCTGAGTGAGCTGTAAATTTAAGTGTCTTGCAATCATGCACCTTAATTTTGGTAGAAAGTGAAAAGAATGTTTTTTTCTGAGGCAAAGACCTAACAGAAGCAAATCGAATAGACGTGCAGTAGGGGTAAATATAATTACCTCATATAAAATTTAGTAAATAGATTCATTTTAGTAGAAAGGACTGGGTATCTTTAGTATCAGAACTGACTTTTGAGTTCTGAGTGAAGGTAACTTAACTATATGAATAGATCTCATTCAGCAGTATAATGTCCATAACAATCTGTGGAGGCATCTGTCCCCTGCTGATTCAACAGGAAGGTGCTGTCTATCAAATCCTCTCATATACTTTTTCCAGCAGATAGATGGTTCCTATAAGAATACTTGAATACTTCTCGCAAACGTTCCTATTCGCCTTTCTTACTCTTATTAAAAGTCCTTAGAGTTCTACTTGGGTAGAAAACATTGCAATAAGAATGTGGAAAAAGCAAGATTCAGGGAGTTGTTCTGCATAAATATGATCAAAATCAGCACTGGATATTCAAACAGAATGTTTGATTGTTTCTACATATCAAGGACTGCACAAAGACTGAAACTGTTTTAAATTACCTGTTGAGGATCCTCTCATCACAAGAGACATGATGGTAGCTTGTTCACTGTGTCTCAGAAATTCACAGCCATCCCAGTTGCACAGGCAGTTCAACGTAATAAAGCCTGCAGACAGCTTCAGGAACAGGTATGCAGCTTTTTCTTTTTCCCAGAAGTGCTAGGCACAAAATTAATCCAGCTGGGGAAAGAGCCCAAATTGTTTTGCTAGGTAGTCAGATGAGAACTTCAGATATCAAAGGAAAAGAAATAATAATAGGTTTGCCAGATTCAAAGTCACTGAGAATATCTTGGTACTTAAAGTCTGGACATATTTGTGTGGGGCATATACTTATTGATTCTCTTATTCCAAATTTTCCTGCTAACAGAAACATTTATTCAGTAATGATTTATTCTTTTCTTAGGTGTAACAGTTACTGTTGAACTCAGTACTTTGATTCCACATTTACGTGTGTATAAAAATATCTGATAAATTTGAGTGCGTATGCCTCCTAATAATTTGTTTTCCATAAGGTGAAGTAGTAAATACTAACTCAAGCTTATCCCTACCTTTCTTTCCAAATCCTGCAAGACCTATGGACAGAAGCAATCCTAGTGAAGTCAGTGGGACCGTTCATTTTTATAGTTCTGTACAGAGTCATGGCCTTTATGAAAGATTCATAGTTTAATTGCTGTAGTGGGATTCTGACACTCCTGCCTTCTGCAGAAGTCCTGTCTGCCAAAAGGTAACAGTCATTCTGTCTCTTTGCTTGAAAGGTTATAATTTCGGGTATATTGTCATTTAGCATTGGTTATGAGCTTTCAAGCATAAATTGTCAACTGCTTTTTTGCTCAAGTTACTGCCTTGCATGTTTTTTTCTGCCACTTTAATGAGGCATGAATGATTTCAATGTACATATTTTCTTACGGAAAAAAGATTTGTGAAATGTCAGAGTGTCTCAGACTAAGGAACTAGTGTCACACTGAAATCAAGAGTAAGGAACTCTGATAAATGAATATCTTAATAGAGAAGCCAAAGGATAAGCAAGTCCAAATTGTAATGGAAGGACACAGTCAATAGCTGCTCATAGGTCAAAGCCAAGGACTTTACTATAAGGTAAAGTCTTCAATAGAGGTTAAGTACTGAAATAAGGTTAGAAGGGTACATCCAAGCAAGAATTACTCCTGCATCTTTGGAGTGGAGCTGTGGGACAGTTCTGCTGAACAGTTAAGTGTGCCTCATCTGCCTGTTGGGAACAGAGAAGCAATTTGCCATTCGAACTCATATATAAGTCAGGTTTATCAAGCTTGTTTAAGTTAATAAGTCCCTGTTAGTTGGTGAGACTGACTGTTTGTGTCTACTGTAGTAACTAAAATAGGATCAGGACATGGACTTGCAGAATGACACACAATCATCTATTCTTTTTGTTAGAAAGCTCCCTGGTATGGTTTTAACCTGCACTCCCAGAGAATGCCTTTTAAAGACACTGGCTACCAGGGTCTATTCCCTTAGACAATCTGGTATTAGCAGCCCTGACTTCTAGAAGTGGACAGAAGAGAGGTTTTGGTGTGTGAATTCACAGCAGGTCAAGCCACTAGGTGTTAAGGCTGGAAAATAGTTCTTGGATGCTTCTTTTTAGTAACAGAGGGATGCTGCTGTGCTCAGGTTTGGGGCTGTTAGCAGAACTTGAAAACATACCAGACTGAGAGCCCTAAAAGCACACACTGTTTCTGCCTACAGCGCAGCTAAAACGTGTCTAGCTGTAATACGAACTTTCTTCTGTTCTTCTGCCAGTTCAGTTCCGCCCCAAACTGGATAGGACACTTCTGGGGCTGAGGGGAATGTGCTTTTTATTGAATAGGGTCTTTGTTATTGTAAAGCTTCTGAGACAACATTACAACACTACCTTTTGGATCCTGTGCTGACGACTTACTGTTTGTACCAGATATTGTCTTGATACCATAGTGGCTCAAGTCATTTATGTGGACAAGAGGTTTATCATGGGTACTGACATTTGAAGCTTTCCCATAGCAGTCTGCCAGTAGGCCTCAGAGGCAACCTGGAGGGCTGCTTCCAGGCTATCTAGCTTGTTCCAGCCTACATGGTCAGTTCCTTCTTCCTTCCCTCCAAGGAGACTGCCAGTAAAGTTTGCTGTAAAGCATAATATTCTTCATGGTGTGGAGGAAGCAAGTCAGGTCTCTTGGAGTTGAGGGAAACATGCTTGTCATTAAAGCTGATCAGAGAGGTTTTTCTTCATTGTTTCAAGCTTATATTTGATAACCCACTCTGGCTTAGAAGAGACGTGTCTGGTTTCTAGTCCAGCCACCTAAGTAGCCATGAACAGGACATGAGAAAGCTTCCTCAGATAACCAGAATATTTTAAGTCCTGAAGAAAATATTTTCTGCTTTAGACACACCATGTCCAAAACAGTGTGCTTTAATTTTTAATTTTCCCTTCAAATACAAGTTTCTCCTTATTGCTGGTATCTTTCCATTATTTCTTTGAAATTGTATTTTACCAACTGATTCTTAAATCAGAAATAAAGGATGTGATGTCACCATGGCCAAACCTGAATTACAAAAAATACAGTCATTTGATTTACAGTAACTCAAGGTTACAATAGTTTAATAAAAATTATTTCCATTGGAAAACGATGTGTTGAGAAACTACATTTTCGTGAATTTCTAATGATTTCAGTTAGCATTCAAAACTTTTTTGTCTCCAATTTATTTCCCAGAATCTTTCTGTGGTAAAAATTTGAGTCTACATTACCAAATTCAGTTTTAATTTCATGTTTTAAATTTGTTTTTATTGTTTAGTTATATATTACATGAGATGTTAATAATTTATAACATTTATTATATTACAGTTCCAATTTTCACTTTTCATTTTTAAAATTGGCCAGGCCAGCTGCTACTTGGACACACGTTGCATTTGTTTTCTCTCTCTATATATAAAGCACCTATCACCGTATTGATAAACACTCTGGAACCACTCTGATGGCAAGGGTAAGAACAGGAGTTGTCATTAGTACCTTAGCACTTCCGTTTCCAGTGAATTTGAAAAAAAAAAAAAAAAAAAAAAAGGCACAAGACTTTGTTTTACCTAGTTTTCTAGGTCAAACTGTCCCATTTGTATTGTAGTGAAGCAGTTTGACACGTTAACACTGTGAGTTAAAGAAAAAAACAAGGCGATCACTTAGCATGTCATTAGAGATCTAGGCATTTTCAGTTCCCTCGTGTTAGCTGGAGTCTTTTTCTTGACCCTGAAAACCTCTGATCCTCCAATTAATAAGACAAGTGCTCATTTTCTTTCCTAGATCAAAACATCACCTGCTTCTATTGTGGAACAGTTTGATGTGTTGACACTTTGAAATAGAAAATAAGATGAGATGAGTAATCTGCACTAAGTAGCAGCTGCTAATGTAAAAACAACAGGATGGTTAAAAGTTGGATGTGATAATGTGTCACAACGTGACCTGCTCTGTTATGCAGTACATGCTACTGTTATTGACATGAGATGTAAAATGTGAAAGCAGTAAAAGTAGTGTAAAATAAAAATATCTCTTAAATGGTTTTAAAATATTTTTCCTGACTTTTTTTCTTAGTCATTCTAATTCAAAATGAAAGAAACCTTTGCTCTCCTTCCCAATCTCCTACTGCCCTGAGAAGACAGCTGGCCTCTTACTGTTGAACTAGTCAGCTAATATCACCAGAAACATAATACTGTCCCCAGCAGAAACTGGGGCAATTCAGTTGGCCAGACGTTTCTGGCTAGATTCCATTTCAGACCCCAGATAACACAAGACTGAAGGAGCAGAACAATACCTTATTGCCATCTTTCACCATTACCCAGCTCTAACAAATGTAAATTCTTGAGTCCATAAATTGTAGAAATGACCCTTGAGAATCTCAAGACTTCTTATTCAGCCACCTTCTAATCCATAGAAGTGTCTGGAATCTGTGGAAGGAAAGCTATTGGTAGTAGCCATTACTAAGTTAAGGAATTACCTATATGTTAATAAGTCTCTTAGTCAAATGAGGGGAAAATGCTTACGGGAAAGGGTGGCAGTTTTATTTGGCTGAATTATAACCTCAATAAGAAGAAAGTGATTATCTAAAAAAAAAAAAAAAAAAAAAAAAAAAGAGCACTCATTAACCAAGAAAGTTATGTCTTAAAAAACAGAAGATACAGGAACAAATGAAAATTGCTGGAGCTTAAGCTAAATTGGCCCGTGGAAACGAAATTAAACAATAGTGTAATGACTGAAATGAGAACAAGGAAAGAGGAAATGTGCTACCATTCTGAGAGTGGCATAGAGATCAAGGATAATCCGTATTAGGTCCAAAAGTGTGTGATCTTTTTTTTTTTTTTTCTGCCAGCATTGACTAATGATGATGTCAACTATGAGGACAAGGGTTAAGAGAAATGAAGGTATGGAAATGAAATATAAATGAAATATCCTAGTTGTTCAGTAGGTTATTGTGCTCGGATTGGGATAATATTGGTCTTCATCCCAAAATTCCAAATTAAAATTGCAGGAATTATAGTAAAGTTCTTTAATAAATTTTTTGAAGTTGCGTGTGGTGTAGTTTGACAGAATTAGCAGAGGCACCATCAACACTTAAAAGGGAAAAGAAAAAACAAGTCCTGGCAATTGTAGACCAGTTAATACATGTATTTATTTTGAGTCTTTGGAGTTAATTTGGAAGGAAAATACTTAAAGCATCCATTAACAGTGTATTGAAGTACAGCTTTCACCCAAATAAGATCATGCAAGAATTCTTCTTTGATGTAATTGTTTATTTAGACATAGAAATTTGTTATATATAAGCTAACACAGAAGTAAAGCTAAAGTAGTGCCACATGAAAAATTATTAATTAAAAAAAAAAAAAGGAAAGTAAGTTGTTATTTTACAAGCAAGCATAGGTTTAATATGCTGCTATTAACTGAGTACACCTAGTATCTTTTTTTTGGAAGGATGGACAGGTTCAGCTCTTGTCCATCTGCAAAATATCATACACCCATGAAGGAGATGAGGGATTAGTCAAAGGCAATAAGGAACTAGTTTGCCGGAAGGCAAGAACAAACAGTTTTGAAAAGAGAAATGTTAAGGTCCAAGGACTGATTTAGTGGAATTTCTATCCAGTTTCTCTGGCTGGTGATGAACCTGTTTTCTTCAACGTTCTCATTAAGAACATTTGGCATAAAGAACAACAGCATACAAACAAAATAGCTGTTTGCCACAGAACTGGGAGGTATTATTATTTATATTGTTAATACAAAGTAAGTTCAAGCTGTCTTGCAGAATGATTGGAATGGCCTCAAGCACATGAGAGGAAAAAGAAAAAAAAAAAAAAAGAAAAAAAACAGTGTGGTGAAATTCAGTGGTACCAGGAGTTTTTACTGTTAGCTGGGTAATAGCAGTGGACAGGTGAATAGACAAATACAGGAGGCTGACTGTGAGCAAAAGGAATGCAAGAACGTGCCGGGGAAGATGTTTTCACTGGAGTTAGCAAGTACTGCTAGCAGAGCACAGATGAGAGATGGGTTTGGATTCATTGATCAGGGGAATGGAAAGCCTACTTGCTGAGACATAACAGAATTATATTTAGCCTACACAAAGAAGGAAATGTATATGCTCTGTAAATATATACAGGTGGAATATATATGCTCAATAAATGCATAAGAAAAAAAAGTAAGAAGATGAAGCTATTAAGCTTTGTTATTCACATTCATTGAACGCTTTTTCTTTCTGTTGTGTGCAGAAAGGCATTGTGAAAGTCATGTCTTACCCATAGGGAACCTGACAGCATAGGATGCTGTGTTCCTACCTCTTTCTATTTAGAGCAGAGTTGAGGGTGTTCATGTTTGCCCTAGTGGAGATAGGAACAGATAAAAACTCTGTTTTCCTTTGCTTTAGTTCTGAATTTTTCCCACCACTGGGTTAAGAAAACATGTAGCATTGTTCCTTTAAATATTTTGAAGCACAGGCAAGTGCATTTCAAAAAAAGAGATTTTCTTATTCATGATCTGGCTTTGCTAAGTCTGATATGGAGCAATTAGCTTTTAAATTTTATTTGATTGAGAAAATTAATTTTTCTACAAGAAACTGCTAAAATGAAACATAAGAGAAGTGTAGAAACAAGAATTTTCTTTTTCACTAGATTAGGTTGGGAGACAGAAGAGGGAAGGATCTAACCACATTAAACCAAATATGAAAGCATTAGAATTGTTGGGAAAAACAAAATTGTGAGAAAGAGACCGTATCCCAGTTATCAGAATAACTTTTCAGGGTTAAACAGAAACTTCATTGAGGGTGGCCCATATGCCAAAGCAGTGACTGACCTCTCTGCTAGATGTGCTTTCTAGGGAAAGCCTCCACCAGAGGAATCTAAGTGTAATTCTTTTTGTTTTTCTTCTTTCTCTCCCCTAGTTTCCAAAAAAAAAATTAATCAAAACTGATACATTTCTGTGATAACTCTTGATTTCCACATCGTGACATTTTCTAAAGGAATAATATTTTGTTAAAAAGTTCCCAAATAGCTATTGTTATTACTAGAGGTGAGCTCATGTAGGACTTCTGCCATGTGCGCTGTGGATGGATTTCAATGTATATTATAGGAGTCTTCCAAATATTTTATAGTAATCCAGGCACCATTATTTTAGTTATCAGTTTAACTTCATTATGGATGTTGTTCTGCTTTCCTCCTCCTTGTGAAGGAAGACATCTGTGTTTTGTGAGGATATTTGAGTCATCTATTTGTGTTTACCACTCTTCAGGCCTGCGAATAAGCCATTTTTTTGCATAGCTGCATATCATACACAAAAGTTTCTGCACTGGAATTCTTGTTGCTCTCATGTTGCTCCCTAGTATCAACCTACTACATGCTTTTCAGGAGGTTAGCAAATGCCTTCATTTCTTCCCTTCAGTTGTCGTAGATGTTTCCTGGTGTTTGTTTTTTGTTTGTTTGTTTTTTCATTGTTGGTTTGGTTTGGTTTTTTGTTTTTTAAACCCAAGCGACATGATTCTGCTGTTACATTTACTGGTGTAAGTTAGGCTCAAACCCAGTCAAATCAATGCAGCTTTGTTTGCTGAAAACTGACACAAATAAGAGTCTCCAGACACAAGTGCCTTCTGACTTTTGTCCTGAAAAGTGAGTGGCAAGTTAGGTGTATTTTTTATGATAGTTCTCCAAAGAGACCAGCCGTTAATCTCCCTGTGAGTAGGTGTGTCAGCTGCACACATTTCCTTTCAGTCTACCATTTCAATCACACTTCACAGTACACTGAAAATTGGCAAGGATGTTAATTATTGGCCTCTAGAACAAACCACCTACTTTGATTCAAGCGTGTTTTCCAATTTTTAAGAATGTTGTTTCACCTTCAGTACAGTATAATTATAGAAAATAGCTTGGTTTGGCTGACATTCTTGTGTTCTGTGCGTTCTGCTTGCAAGGCAGCAAGCAGCACCAGGCAAGCGGCTCACCTGCAGAGGATTTTAACCTCTTGATGGCAGGAGTTAGGGCTTGCCAGCATCCAGTACATTGTTTTCAGTATCTGAAGCTCTATACCACTGTCACTTGGAGGTTAAACATTAACGCTTTCTGCTTTTCAAGCTGTAGGAATGCTCCATAGAGTAAGAAAGTTTGTTTTTATTCTCCAAAGAAATTCCTGTTAACGTTTTATGAATATCTGTTACAGGAACAGCTGCAGCAGTGGGTTTTGTACCTCAATAATGCAAAACCCTGGGTAATGCATGAATGACCCACTGAGCAGCACAGCGCAGAGACTGGTTGTGTGGCTGCATTTGTGCAGGGCTGTGTTTGGTAAAATTTGCCAGGAGTCAGCCATGTATCCAGGACATGATTAATCAACCAGCAGGATAAATTGCCCATAGATGACTGGGAGTTGACAGTAAACAGTAAAACACCTGCCTTGAAGACATATAGTCTTAATAGATGTGCAGGAAACAACAAGTGCGAGTCCTGTTTTAGGAGAGGGATTTTGAGGTATACAAACAGAGTTGTTCATGATTATACAGTGAGCCTGGCAAAGCTCGGAGCTGAATTCTGTGCCATTCCCTTCAAGTGTTCATCGCTCATGTAACAAGTCTTCAATTTACTGAGAAACTGTTCCACAACACTGTCCTGAGGAGTTGGCAGAATTCACCGTCAGCATTTCTCACACACGTACCGCTTGGTTTGGGGCTCTACAATTTGTACAATTAATAACTTACACCATGCATTAAAAACATTGGAAACCAGCCAAATGCTCAGGCTCATGTGTCAAAGAATTGTTGGGCAAGTCCCGTCTTATTTGTTGTTACAACAATTAATCATCCACTGATTATAAGATAATTTATATGGTATCTGGGCCCTCAAGGGAGTTCTGCAGTGCTATTGAAATTGGACATTTTAAAATTAATGTTGATTAAACTGTAAGGCAACATTAAATATGCATGAGTACTTATTTCTCCTACTTCCTCTTTAACCGTAGTGCCATGTCGAGGCTGGCTACCTTCCTGACCTTACAAGCCACACAGGCAATTTCCATAATGGTTATGAGTCACAAGCCGTTCACAGCACAGTGTGAATAAACAAAGGGAGGGGGAACATCCGGGATGGTGCACAGGTGGGAGATGACAGTGGTTCCTTGGGGGTTCCTCACCCCACTAGGAACCAGGTCCTGGATGAGAGGGCCGCCAGTTCCTGGAGCAGCCCAGCAGTGCTGGTCTCAGCAGTCCTAGCTGGGAGCATCAGGTGGCTCCCGGTACAGGAGCTGCAATGCGTGAGAGCCATATGCAGAACAAGAGTTGCACATCAGTTGTTGATGGCTGAGTGCTTTGCTCCACTCTCTGCAAAGTATGTTGGTCAACACAATTTTGCACTAGGAACATTATATAAATATGAAAAGTGCTGAGAAACATGTGACAACTGAATATAGCTAACCTTAACCATTCAAAAAGTTTACTGTATATGCAAGGGAAAACCATTCAAAACATGATCCTGTCAGGAAAAAGAACAAGAAACAATTTCAATGCTACAAGAAGAAAGGAATTTTTCATAAAAATTACATAGCCAACATTAGAGAATAGTATAACATAATACATGTATTACAATAAAGCACAGCTGAAATGAATGCACAAAGGATTTTTATGTTTTCAAAGCAACATGGGTATTCTGAAGAAAGTGTTTATCATTTGTTTATCATTTTTCAGGCAGAATTGATAGCCTTGCAACAGGAAAAAGAGGCGGCTCTTCAACAGTGCAAAAAATTAGAAGAAGAAATGGAGAGATTGCATGTATACTACAGGTAAAATAATTAATACTCATATAAATCAGTGACTCATAGGGGAAATTTTCTGTGTGATGTCTGACTCTAAGTGAGGAAATAGCCTTATCAAATAGGTATTTGTTGGAAATGTGAATGCATCAATGAATCAAGGCTGCATTTCTGCTTTACTGCTCACCAACCATCTCTTTGAAATAGAAGTCCATTTCTTGTAGCCTAAATATTCTTTAGCTTTTTTTCTAAGGGAAGGGGAAAGTTGCTGGCAGTTAATTCTCATAAGAATGAAATATCTGTGTAATAGTGATGCATTCACTACAAAAAATGAGGAGAAAAGAACCAGTGGGTATAAATGCTTATTTCTTCCCTGGTTGTTTGCACATATGCAACCTTATCAACATAGATTTTAAAATAATCTGTAATTTTAAAACACTGTTTTCTAACTCCCAACATAATGGACGTGTTTTAATTCCTTATATTCTGTAGCAGTATGTAGAACAACAGAAAGAGCCATTCTCTCATTAATTTAGATGGCTGCACTGAACATTTGCATGGATCAGTGGATGGTAGTCCCTAAGGAAAAGCTCTGTGTGGTCCAGTGAAGGAGTTAGGTTGTTTTATGGAGTGATGTTGGGTTACAGCTCTCATTTCATCCTGACCTCCTGTGTGAGAGGGGGTACAGAGCTGCCAGCAGGTCAGAGGCAAGAGAATTGGCATCAACACAGCAGAAAATTGTGAATCTGAAGGCTGAATGTCTGTGATGAGGGATGTGGGCTGCAGAGGTAAATAATAAATGTAGTGTGAATATTATGTTCATGGGAAATAAAGGGAACTAGTTAGTTATGACTAAAAAACATTTGCAGTTGCAGAACTGTGTGTGTTTTCAGTGTTCCAGCATTTACAAGTGGAAAATACTCATATTTCTAGAGGTTTTTAGAGTTTCCCCTTCTCATTAAGTTTATTAAAACCTTGGAGGGAAGTCTCAAAAACAACTTCTGTTCCTAAATCTCATAGGCATTTCTTTAAAACCTGTTAATAGTGAATAGAAACCCCAAGCAATTTGTGATTATTGCTTTTAATGAATTTGGTCAGCATTTAGTGTGTGCGCAAATTATGGTATGATTTACCAAGATAGAAAGAATTTATTATAGTATCCTTATTGCTCACTTAAATGGGATTTGTAGAATAATTTAAAAACAGAAATGCAATTTTTATATTGATATTTCAGAAATTTAAACTTACTTGTGTTGGTCTGCATGTTGTAGGAGATTTGTCATTGACTTCTGAGTTGTTAATACAGTGTGTCAGGTTTGCTCTAACATATAATATTTAACATGAGTAGTAGAGAGCAGCTGCAGTTAACTCTAGTGCATACTTTAAATCTCAGATTATAATAATGACTTGTTCGAATCACCATTGCAATGTAGCACACTATTAATTTATGGCCCTTACTTTGAACAGGGAAACATTTCATTATAAGTTTGATTATGGTGTTTTATAAGACTTACTCATAAGGTGTGAAAATTGTCATCTGAATAACCTGTGGGTCAAGAACTTTTTATTACTACTAAGTTATGCCAGTTACACGGTAATTCAAAACACTGAAAATGACTTTATCTCTTATGTCACTGTCCTTAAAGGATGCTTCTTTCTAATGCATCCTAAAGTGGATGTAACTCAGAGTCCTTGAGTAGCTGAGGTTGGCAGGGACCTCTAGAAGTCATATGGGCCAACCCTGCTCAAGCAGGGCCACCTAGAGCAGTTGCCCAGGCCCTTGTCCAGACCGTATTTGAATTATCTTCATGGTAAGATTCCACAAACTCTCTGTTTAAGATACACTGACTACATGTGCAAGCACGCTGTTTGGAAAGCCACCTAGAGTTGAATCTGGTGAGTAATGTAAAAGGGAACAAGAAAGACTCCTGTAAGTACTTAAGTAGTGATGTTTGAAGTCTTAGGTCTATCTTTTGCCTTGGCTAGAAATGAATTAAAAAGATTCTTAGAAACATCTTAACATTTCAGTTGCAGTTTCACATATGGTGCATGAATATCTGCAGCCTCTGTCATCCAGTAGTCCGGCATTACTTTGAATGCATACTAAATGAAGTAGATGAAGAAAAGAGTATATGGCATGTGTGTGTAAAACGTTAGGGAACTATATCAGACTGAGTGTGAGATGACGACAATAATCATAAATGACAAAACAATGCATTTTCTCAGGCCAACTAACTGACCAAAAACTTATTGTTTTTGTATATGTGGAGCCTATTTAAGAAGTACTTGTGTAGATGTCTACTAGGTCTTTTTATTTTCTTTTACTGATTGTAGGTATAACATTAAGTACTGAGAGTATTTTTCAGGGAGCCTGTTTTGGACTGAGATGGAAGTTTGATGCTTTGATCCAAGTGAATTGGCAAGATGATTTGCTCTTTAAGACAACCTTACCTTGGAGTTATTTCTCTTTTGGACTTTAGAGCTCCCCAGGAATCACAATATGGGCCTTCACACATGTTCCACTCCTCATCTGAACCACAGAACTGCAGTGAGATATCTTATTACACAGACCGCACGTTTACTTCACCTACTGTTCCCTCTTTCTTTTACCAAATTCTCCCACTTTCTGTCATCTCTGTGGTGCCTTGCCCACTATGACAGCAGCTTGGGAATTTTGGCACCATTTGGTGCCTTCTCCTGGTTCTCCTCTTAGGTATTCCTTGGCCTTAAAAAAGTATTTTCTCCTACTTCTCATTTGTTTCCTTGTTTGGACCAAGACTTCCACATCATCCTTTAACCTAGAAGAAACAAATTTAAGAAAAAAAACTACTAGAGGCTAATGTTAAAGTGTACAATAGATACCTGAAGCTGTGCCTACATGCATAGCAACATTTTAGGGGTTTGAGCATAAATGTAACAACTATCAGCATATGTTAACTTTTGAAGGCTTACCTGTGCAAACAGTAACACTAAAATGTGTATCTTTATACTGATCTGTCTTTCATGAATATTAGTATAAGCCAGAAAAGGCTGAATATCTTTAATATCTTTTCATTATACAAAATCAGGGAAGAGATATTTAGTTCCAGATTATCTGTATGTGTGAACATGCAACTGTATATATACACAGACATGCTCAAAGGAAGGAAACAAGTGCAAAAAATCCTTCTTTTTTTTTTCTTTTTTTTTTTTCCCTCAAGGAAGATGATCCCTGGTATCTAGACACTGCATACATTTTTATGCCCCCAATACAACAAAGCTATATAAATTAGTTTAACTTCTACAGAGGACAGATGGTATGGTCAGGGGGCTGCAACATTTGCCCTGTAAAAAGAGACTGAGTACTGCTTCTGAGCATAAGCCTGGGAAAAAAAAAATACATATATATATATATGTATATATATATATATATATGTATTATATTTATATATTTCTTAGGCGGCTTCAGAGAACCTAATAGAAGCCTACCTGTATCTATGAGGAGGTTGTCAGGATGGATGGGCCCTTCAGAGTTCTGCATGGCAAGAGGGTGAGAGACAACAGACTTGAATTGGAACAAGACAGTTCCAGGCTTCAAGACCAGGTTAGGTGGGGCTTTGGGCCATCTGGTGGGAGGTGTCCCTGCCCAGATCTGGAGGATTGGAACTAGATGGTCTTTTAAGGTCCCTTCCAACCCAAACGATTCTGTGATTCTATCTGTGATTCTATGGTAAGGAAAAACTTTCTCAACACAAGGGATGTTCAGCAACAGACCAGGTTGTCCAGAGAGGTTTTGCTGTCTCCATCCTTGGAGATTTCCACTGATAAAGTTAATAAAGTCCAGAGTAACCCAGTCTTTTGAAGCAGAAAGTGACTCCTAGCTGGAACAGGAGTTTCATGGAAGACAGGAACATCCAAACCAAAATTAAAATGAACTTTGTGCAATAAAAGATTGATTTGCACTTGAATTTTGACTTTCTTAAAAGACAGTACATCCCAGAAATAATCTGTCTCTTTTTAAAGGGAAAGAGAAGTAAAAATGAGGAAAAAGTGAAAAGGAAGAGAAATCTAAGTCAGACACAGAAGGGAGAGGAAGTTGGCTCAGAATAAAGTTGGGCAAGTTCTCTGCTTCTGTTTATTCTTTTTATATTGTTCCTGTGTAATGTCTCAAAAGGAAAAATGGATTTTCTGTAGAGTAACATCAAAATGCATATCAGAAATGAAAATTTGCATAACAGTTAGGAACAGTATAGAGTTTCTAGCTTACGAGGAAAATTGTTTCACCACAATGCTCTTTAAGCTAGGGATTAATGCAAATAGTAGATCATCAATGACTGAGGAAGGCTATATCCAAATAATCAGTTTTGAACTATGAAGGAGTGTTAATCCCACTACCACTTTCTCACATAGTTCTGTTGTTTGAATGTCGTCATATGTTTTTAATCTTTTCAGTTATATGGTCTGTCCATTTTTATAATCAGTTTCCTTGTATTTCAACAGTGCTCCAGAAGTATACTTTTGCTACACATAAAAATGCTGACAGAGATATATGCTGTTGCATACTGATTATTTTTTCCACATATTAGATAAAACAGCACAGCTGTGTGTGAGAAATGTATCTCTATACAGGGAAGTACATATATATTTTTCCAAATCAAAAAAAAAAAAAATCTATGAAAAGCTCTGGCAACATTGGTTTTCATAGGCAAATAATTTGAACAGAGTATAACTAGTACAGCAAAATGTACACCTCTAAGATGTCAACCCCCATTGTAATGAAAGATAAAAGAGCAAAATGTAAATGTAGGGGTACTTAAAAGTATGTTTTTTATAGGTTTCATGTTGGTGTCAGAGGCAGTGAGACTCAGTTCATTAAAACTACTGTTTGCTGTACAAGATGTATAAGAAATATATATTTGTGTCAGTTTACACGCCTTTGAATGAAACTGCTAAGAATAAGAATTGGTATGTTCAGCAGCAGGTGTTAATAAGGGTTGTAAGGTAAAATTTAAGGATGCATGTAGTAACTGTGAGAAGTTATTTCAATGATATATAAGAGCTTCCTTTGTGATTTAATCCAGTACTCTAAAAGCTATGTATTTGCCAAGTCTGATGTTCCCAGGGGAGGAAGGACAGTAAAAACTTTGCAAAAAATTTTTATCCAGAGGTTCTTCCAATTTGCAGTTGAAATGTATAAGATGCAGTTGAAATGTATAAGATGCAGAAATAACTACAGGCTGGAAGTCACAAACGTACATTTACTTCAGTGAATTTCCTAATAAACAGACATTTAAAAAAACTTGCAACAATAAAATCAAATTTAATAATTATTTTTTACTCTCCTGATGCTGAGATTAAGTAAAGATCTGAAAGAAAGATCATAGTTAGTAGAGATGGAGTTTTAAGGGCAGGTGCATGTCACAGTCTCAAGAGTTGTACATTGCAGAGTATTTAGGATCTGCAAGGTACACCCACCATGCAAGAAAAAGGTATCTTTACAACTATGTGACAGTTTTCATTAATGAAACAGAAGTCTAACTTCAGTGAGACCCCTTCTAATAGTAAGCACTATGATCTGAAATAAATATTTTTAGAAGCAGACATTCAGTCAATATGGGTAGCTTCTCCATCAGCATTGCAAACAGAATTGTTGCTCCCTAACCAGTTGTATCATTTTTAAAATTTATTAAAAAGGTTTAAGTTTTTAATCTAAAAGCTTCTGATGCTGATGATGATTCATTTAGAGTGGGATTCATGATTTATGTAGCATGAGCAAACAGTTGAAAAAACAATTGATTTTATGGAGATACATATATTCTTTTTCCCACAAAGTCTGTTGTAAAATGATGTGCAGGTTAATATTTTTAACGATTGAAATTGATAGACTTGAAAGAGAAACGAATCAAGAGTTTTTTATGATTTCCTCAAATGAAAAACATATAAGCACAGGGACAAACTTAATTTTCATTTTAATTACAGAAATAAATCACCCTATAACAGGAGAAATAGATGAAGAAATATGCTTTGCAAGGCCGTATTTGCACTTCTGGGAAAAAGAAAAAGGCTGTATTCTGTTCAAGCTCTGAATATAATGGTGCATGTTAATTTCCATGTTCTTTAGGTTCATGGCCAATGTTATGGATTATAATACTTGAGTGATACCATTTCATCCCTGTTCCATGGGCCTGTAACAAGGATCCCTGTTCCAAGGATATGTAACAGCATAATTCTTGCTGTTAGACTGTCCTCTTGTTCCAGTTGTAAGGACTATTATAAGCTATAGATTATTCTACGTAACATCAGTAGTCATCCTCTTATATTCTGTGTAGTTCACGGGGACAGTAGTGGCAAGTAAATCAGAATACAACTGCCTAAATATTTAGTCTACTGTTCTCTGACTGTCCCCTGCTCAAATATTTCAGCCTCTCTGATTTGCCACCTCTGTCTTTTTCAGAGATTTCTCCAGTCCAGATTTATCTCAGGGTGACATGATGTGCAGCAGGAGATGGGGTTCCTTTAATGTCCAGTTTCTCAGTCCGAATTAACTGGAACCCATTTACACTGGGATGACTGAGGCTGCAGCCATGAGTGCAGAGCAGTGATCTCAGTCCTTCCTCTGCAGCTAAAGCAAGATACCTTGAGCACTTGCCACTGCAGTTTACCTGAGAGAACTGGTCTTTCCATTGCTGTTTTTTTTTTTCCTCACTTTTTCTTTTATGTCCATTGACTCATTTTCCTGCTCTTTTCATTCTGTCTGCACACTGGAATTCTGACACTGCTGTTGTTTCAGTATTAGTTGATTTAAACTTACTATAATGTGGCTAGTTATGGTCATTAAGAAGAATGACCAGACAGTGTATGGTATCAGTGTAAACATACTGTTACTTTTGCAGAGCAATTTTGGGGAGATCAGGATAGAAGACAACAGCTGTGTTTTCAGTATTCTGTGTCCCTGCAGCAGTAACTTCTGTTTTATCCAAGGCTTTCAGACACTGACATCAAATGTAAATCTTGAGCTAAGTAAATCTCCCACTTCTAAGCAAAGGAGAGATTCTCTTTTATATCAAACAGATGAGATGCTGGCATGTATTATACAGTTGGAGATGGTGCAATATGTCTTCTTGCGAAGGAACCTAACCCTCTACAGTGTTACCGAGCCCAACATATAGAAAAAAAAAAAAAAAAAAGGCTCTGTAAGGGGATACTAAGGTTTTTGTTTGTTTTCTGTTACTCTGAAAAAACTCAGCTGTGACCTAAGCTATATTTCTTAGTTGATTCTCTACATATAAAGTCCCACTGATTTTTTCTATGGAAGGTTTCAACATGCACTGAATAAAGTTTTAACCCCCACCCTTTTTATTTATTTATTTTACCTAAATAAATGTGCATTTTCCCAGTTTATTGAACTGAGTGCTGAAATTGGTCGGGATTTAGAGCCTGCAGGTTCTAGTTCTCCTTCGGTTATCATGCCACTTTCCATTGAAGTTCTGCAGACCCAAAAGTATTGCTGTTTTAGGTTGGTGGGGTCTTTCACACTTTGTAGCTCTGCAAGCATTTTCCCACTGGTAAGCCCCTCTTTTTTGCTTTCCTGCCTTGTATTTCTTGTTATCCTTATGTATTTCACATTTTATTGAATTTATTATCCTCTTCCCCTTGCCCCATTCCTAGACTTCATGTTCTCTAGCCTGGAATTGATTGGTGTCTCCTTCTGCAGTTGCTTTAATTTCTAGCAATAATTGCCAGGGAGACTGACTTTATAAATCAGTGGATAGTGAGCTTTCTTGGGAGTGTGTCAGACCAGACTCTCATATGCAGTTAACACTTGACCATTTGCCCAGAAGAGGGATGGTAGAGAGAGGCTCCAGTATAGATCATAGGCTTGGTGTTTACAGCACCTATTTGGCAGGCGATGAAAAGGCAGAGCAGTGTCTGAGCCTGTTTGGAGGGGAGATTTTTTGTTTGTTTGTTTGTTTTTGTTTGTTTGTTTTGTTTTGTTTTGTTTTACCTCCCAGTGGAATATCTTAGCCAGCAGTGGTCTCTGAGCTTCTTCTCTCTCATTCATTTAGAGACACACACACAACAAAACAGACACAAAAGTTTTTGAAAGTTTCTCTTTTTGTCCTGACATGATTTCAGAGATTTTCCCATCATATTGGGGGGGGGGGGAAAAAAAAAAGTTGCAGCCTGGAAAAATAATTTCCTTCTGAGCTTTAGTGATTTATAAAAACTTAGAGGGAGAGGAAGCACTGAACTGTCAGAGATCCCAGCTGCCTGGTGGAACAAGCTAGCCCACGCCATCCCAGTAACGAGCCCTGGGGTGGATGTAGCACACTCAGATTGCCTTGTGCTGCTGTTGACTCAGGCATGGATTGGTCTGACCTATATTCCATGAAATCTTTGTGCTTAATGTTTCCATGGGCTGGCTCTTGTCCTTCAGAGGTGCTTTGCCAATAGAAAACACTAAGCAGCAGGTCTGAGGAGGAATGTGGGCAGAGAGAGCATGGACTGAAGTGATTAACATGCTCTGTGATGGGGTTTTAACTCGGACTATTCCCTGGGCTATGTCTGTTACTGAGTGTGTTATATTGGAAATCTTTCTCCAATTTTTAAAACTTGTTGTGGACCAACCTGCCCTTTGTTGTGCCAAAAACATTAAAACTAGAAGCACCCTGCAGCGTATTATACTGTATTTCATCAGACTTGCACAGACTTCTTCCTATCTGCTTCTCTGGGGTAACTTGAACTAAAAGAATGATTACCTTGTCAATGTTGCTGTTATAGACCTTTTCAGATGAGTTTCTGCTCTTCTCTAAGAGCAGGGATTTGCTTGACAGAAAGGAATTCCTTGCCAGTGGATGCTGATATGGTCCTGTGACTCTGTATGCAGCGCCGGCTGACTTTCTGTTAACAGCTCTCCCTGGTTCAGGCTGATTCTCTTCCCCCTCTGTTTCACCTTGGTTCTCTGTGGTTTTCTGTTATGACTTCCTTGGTTTCTCAGTGAGCTGAAAAGTCTAAGAAGTGTAATTTTGTTCTGTGCTTTTTGGAATAAGTACTTAGCTAGAGGTTTCTAGGAATTGTTTTTCAAATTTGTTAAAGCCTAATAAAGTGGAATTATTGGAAGAAAGGTTTTAAGTCTCTGGAATAACCACCTACAAGCAACCAGCTGACTACTGCTGATAGTTTGGAGATTATTAATGTAAAGTATACTGCTGTAGAAGTACTTGTAAAAATTAAGATGTTGAGATCAGAGAAGTTAATATCTGTTTTATATATATATATATATATATATACTTGAAAAAAAAATGTTGGAAAAGTTGTACAGAGCATTTGCAGGATTATGAAGGCTGTTACCTGGTGGAAAGGGTATGTGACCAGAGGCTAAATGTTCTGGTTCTGCAACTGAAATGCTGAGTGAATGTTGTTAATTCACATCACTAATCTCTTTCTCAGCTTCTTTATTTGTATAAAATGAAGTATTACCATTTTCCGTCATGCCTTTAGAGATCTATGGAGTATCAAAATGTAGGTCCTCTTACTTTAAAACCAGGGAAGGAAAACAGACACAGGATTAGAAAAATCCTTCTCTAGAGCAAGTTAGAGAAATACAGAAAAAAGATGTGTGTAATAAGATGTTTGAAAGGCAAATTTTCCCATAAGAAATTCTGAAGAAAATCTAAAACTAGAATGAAAAGAATTTGACTTTCCAATAAAACATTGTATTAATGGGAATTTCTTTTGCTATGAATATGATACTTAGAAATAACGTAGTAACATTGTCAGAAGGACTTTAAATGTCATTTGTTTTCTGTTGATTTTCACAGGACATGTTTTTATGTTAAAATTCAATTCAGTGAAAAAAAAAACATCATTTTGACTTATGTTTTGATTCAGTTCTCTTCAGCTGAAGAACTGAAGCAAAACAGCATTTAAAGTGAAATGTGAAGGTAACAGGAAAACTTTCACTTAGAAATTTGCCACAGGAAGCCAACTTTTTTTTTTTCACTGGAATATACATCTGCCAGTAAAAAACATTTGTTTGTTGAGAAGACTGTCTGCATGAAGAAATTTCAGGCAGTGCTAGACATAACATTACTTTCCTTACTTTGGGTTTAGCCCTGCTCCCAGTTGAGTCACTGGAAAACTTTGTTTAGGAAACAAGTAAGAATTCAGGCGGGAAGAGAAATCCTCTGCCTGTGGCAGAAAATGAGCCAGAGGACTGCCTACCTATTGTGTTAACAGAGAAGCTGAGAGTAAGATATTTTTTTCTATTCAGTTGTTTGTTTGTTGTTGTTGTTGTTTTTCAGAGGTTTTACTGAGTTGCTACATGCGTGTCCTGTTGATGCCTTTCACTGGAAAGTTCTCTGTTTGTACATCCCCAAGCTACTTTTCTAGCTAACAGATAGAGATCTGTGTTTTGGAAACTGGGGGTTTTTAATGTTATGTCCAGAATTACATAATGGTGTGTTATTCATCTGGTATGGATAATTCCTCCAGCATAGGTGTGGCGGCTTTCATTTTTAATGTCAGGTGTAGGGATGGACTTGAAGGTTTCAGTCAGTTTTCCAGTGAAGAAATGGGCCTGCTGGGATCTGCACAATCCTCAGCCTCTGAAATATTTGAGTAAAATGCAATATATTAGTAATGTTTTTCATTTATAAGCTGTGGTTCATATTGTTAGGAGGGGAAGGAGAACTGGCCCAGAGCACACGGTTAGTTTTTTTCCACTGCCACCAAGACCAACACATGTATGCAGCAGGGCAGTACTGCTGTCTCACTGGCAGAGAAGCTTGTCTGGCTGTGAGCGTTGAAGGAAAAGCCAGAGGAGGGCAGGTAGGAAATTATGCCAAGTGAATAATCAGTGATCTATTTTCTTTGACATCAAAGTGATTTTAAAGTACTTCTTCCCCTACCTGAGCTACTTCACATCTTGTTTTTGTCTGCTTTGAACCTGTTCTATATCAGTAATACAGATTAAAGCACGACCACCCACATATGTTTTCACTGGCAACACAGAAGTGGTGGCAAACAGTGACACAGAAGCAGGAACAAGCATTAGTAGGCAAGGGACTAGAAATTGCTGAAGGAAAACATTTTGCCATACTGCGGCCTGAAAAATCCCTCTCTGCCAGGTGGACAGACAAGCACATGGGGTCTCCTCTTGTGTCACGTCAGAAGCAAAACTCTTCACAGCCTCTCTAGCTAATATAATTGAACTTATTTTTTTTGAATTTGCAGTAGGTTTGAAAGCATGCTTGGGAGTAAGGAAGAATTTTTTTTCACTATGCCCTAAAGCTTGGTAAGGGCTTTATTTCTTAATTTCTCCTTTTTCACACACCTAACTGGCCACAGTTAGCATGAAGGCTACTGAACTGAGAAATACAACATTGCAGTGTCTGATGGCAACATTTTCTTTTGGCAACTGGTGGCTAGTGTCCTCAGTGAATAGAAGGCCCAGTAATCAGATCTCAGAAGGAAGAGAAACCCACAAGTCCTGGAATCCCAGGGTGCAGTCCACTGAGGCTGATGGTGATTAGAGCAAATGAAGTCAAGGTCTGCAACACAGAATCCACCATCTGTGTCTCTTCTGTCTTCAAGAGAGGAAATTTTATGCAGTTCTTGTCACTTTTTTAGTCTCTAGGGCTGCTGCTTTTTTTGAGAGAGAAATTTATTGGCTCTGATAATTTCAAGATTTTTGATTCATGCTCGACATTATTGCTTCCAAGCTTGTGAAGTTAATAGCATGTATCTGCATCATTCACTAGACAGCAGGATGAAAACACTGGCCACCACAAAGTAAGCTTTGAGGTGCCCAAATTGTTTCAAGAGTTTGTGTATGAAATAATTAGGACAATTGTGTAAAATGTTTGTAAATATTAACATCATAAAAGCTGTAACTGTAAGGGATCTCTCTCTTTTCAATGTAAATTTGTATTCAGTACTGGCCAAACCAGACTACTATGTGTAAACAGTATCTGCCCAACAGCCAATAGAATAAACCATAAATACAGTAGTTTATTTGCGATTTGTTTGCTCATCTTCTGTATCTTTTTTTCAAAACAAAGTAGGAAAGTGGTAGTGAAAAAAAGAAGGGTGCTCATTTGACTTTTTATTATTTACTTGTCATGTATTTGTTTTGTTAGTATTTCTGGCACTTGTAGCAGGAGAAAAATGTTTTATTTCATTTAGTTTTATTTTATTCTTTGAAAATAACATAGTAAAAAAAAGTGTCGGGTAGAAACAAAGTGTACTCACAGTTGGATATTACTGTTACAAGACAGGAGATGACAATGGTATCTTTTTAGTATATCTGTTATCTGTGGTGTCATTAAACCTAATGATGTGCTAAATAATAAAAGCAGCCTTATCACATCATAAGGCCTTGAATTGTGTCTTGAAGTTGCCATGCCTGTGGGTTCTGTTTAGCTTTCAGAAAAGGGTTTGGAGTCAGAAGAAGCTGCAGTTCAGAGTGCGTTTATGTGATCAAAGCTCTTTAGACAGATGGCTGCTAGCACTCCAAAATGATTAAAATATGTTCCAAGCAACATCAGTCTGTGGGCTTGGGGACCCAACCTTTCATTAGTCAATAAAGGGTCTTGAGTTCTTGAAAATGAAATCTTTAAAAGCTAATAAGGCTGCTGGTTTCCTCTGAGCTGTTTCTTCGGATTTGCAGTAGTGGATTGGACTTGGGCCAGTATCTGTCCAATAATATAAGGCTTTAAAAAAAAAATCTGGTTACAAGAGACCTCCCAGCAGATCTGCCTGTTAAACAGTGTGGCCGAAATTTTCGGTCTTGAATATGTAAGTTCAGGCACCTGAGTTTGCATTTAGGGGGCTGGGAAGGGACCTGAAAGTGCCCCTTCAGGTCACCAGTCACTCAGTGGAGGATTAAACGATAGGCATCTGCACTTGACTGTTTCGACCTGTTCTATTTTATTCTTAAAACCTTGTGAGTTGGCCTAGCATCATTTCCAGAACATTTTCAGCATACCCTAAACAAGATACTGATTCATTAAGCAAGTTTCTCAGAGCTTTTAGAAATCAATAATATTGTTTATAGCATTCCCGAGTCCTGTCAGTACTTGTGAATTATGAATGTGCCATAGTGTGGTTCGGTGCTACAGCGCAGTAGGGTTTATTCTGTTGTCTGCAGCAGGGTTACAAGAGAGAGCAACTGGGGGCTTGTGCAAATGCAAAGTGTCTGTAACCTCTGTGTGTCTATGTGAGAGCAGTAGCAATAAATGTCTGTTCAATAAGGTATTTAACAAGTCCAAGCCTTCTGTGTGTTTTTTTTTTCTCTGTCAGAGAAAAGACCCCTCTCACAATTTGAAAATTTCTGAACTTGATGTTCTTGCCCTATAGACTCTATACAAGACATAAAATCTGAAGGTATGCTTGTTCTCCCAATTTCTCGAAAGTCCTTCAAGATTTAGCCCACTGCTAACTTAAAGAGAGTGTATAAAATACAAAATAAAAAAATAAAATCAGTTTTGACATACATCAACAGAAGCAAAGCAAGTCACAGTGATCCCATTAGCTCAGTGTGATCTCATTAGCTGGATTGTTCACCCTGTCTTCTTTCACCTTGGGAACAGTTCTCACATTCCTTTTGTCAGTACTTGATGGGGCCAGCAACTGAAGTTCTTCCCCCAGACACACCATAGTTACTCAGAGAATGTCATACTTCATTTCTCTTTCCCATGGTATCTCCCTGAAGGTTTTTTGTGTGCTTCAGTTTTAACAGTCAGTGATTTTTACTTATCATAAGCACAGGCAAGTTGTTATTCTCTTTTGTTAAACATACATCAGATTTTGCATTCTCATTATTTTGGTGAGCTGATTTCTTTTTCCTTTTGTTGTTAAATATCTGGTTTGTGTTTCCCAAAGCTTTTGTCCACCAAACAAACCCATCATATTCTTTGCTTTTAGAAATGACTTCTGAAATGAATCATATTCTCACTGAAAAACATAAAGCTCTATGTTTTTAACCTTCTTCTTCCTGTGAACCCTTTTTTTCCTCAGACAAAACTAACAACTCATTTTCCCTGGAGTAAGTTGCACAACACAATAGTCTACACTAAAAGTTCAGGACGTAGTGGACATACCTCTTTCTCTTAATGTCTCCCTTTCTGGAGGTCTTTACAAACAGATACATTTACCTTGGACTCTGTCCCATTTCAGTGTGCTCTAATGTGTGCTTGTTACTTTCTCTTTATTACTATTTCCTTGTGCCTCCTAAAATTTAGGCAGTTGATCTAACCACCTAAATGAGTGAGAACTTCAGGGTAAGGAGATACACAAAGACTTCATCAAAGTGCTATGATTTTAAGGTTTGATAGTTCCTGAAGAGCTAGCACTAGGAAAGGAAATTAGAAAGAAGATATTCATATTGTCTTGAGAGAAGACAACTAATTTCTCTCATTAGAAATTATGTCTACCCTCTATACCTCCTAAGGTACTAGACATCATATTAGTCACTTTTCCTTTTACTCTAGGGAATCATATAAATCCTTTATATCCTACATAGCCTGTGTCACTTCTTTCTTGGATCGTTTTCTTGAACTCTGTTTCCAGATGCCATGTAGTGAGAAAATGCCACAGAGTGCTCCACGTGTACGCTCAGATCTGAGGATTTCCTGCTTTAGTTGGACCCAATGATCTCTCGAAGTCCCTTCAAACCCCTACAATTCTGTGATTCTAGGAACCAAGCAGGACTTCTAGAGCAGCATGAATCTGCAGTGATGTATGATTTTTACATGTTGCCAAAGTGTTTTACGGGGTCTTCTGCTTTGAGTATTCTGATTTACCATTGTTTTCATCCAGAGTTGCAAGTCGGAAACCTGTAAATATAAAGTCCTAAAGGTCTCTGTTTGAGGAGTGAAAATGAAGGGCCTCTTTTGGAATGTTTTTTCTTTGCCTCTTGATTCCCCTCTCTGTAAGATGTGAATAGTGCTACTCATACATTTTTGGAAAATACATTGATTTAAGTTTTCTTTATTACATTCTGCTACGAGTTAAGTGAGGGAAACCTAAATTTATCACAGTAGCTATTGTATTGCAGCAGGCCTTCTAAAATGCAAGTACAGAACTGCCTTTTCCAGACAAACGATATACTGTGAGTGCCTCATTAATACATTTAATGTTTAATGACCAACTGTTTCTCCTGCTTCCTCTAAATTACTGTAAAGTTACTATTCCACGGAGAGAAAGTAGCTTTTTATTCTGGAGAAGACTGTGGCATTCATTGCTTTGAGTGAGAATGTAATCTCAAATAGTTCATAATATTTCCCCTGCTAAAAAGCAGCAAGTATTTGAAATGCTTTGAAATGATGATGCTGCAAGACAGAAAATCTTTCTAAATATGTGAGTGCAGTTAGTTCAGATTTAGTGAAATTTTTCGTCAAATCAAGGAATATATGTTCATAACTTTGTTGTAGAAATGCTGCAGAGTTCCTTCTTTCTGTTTGTAATACTGCAGCTCTTTACAATTAGGGGGAAAACTGGTTTAGCGAAGGAGGTGTTGAGCCTGCCAAAGTTGATGGAGTAGAATTTGGATAGCCATTTAGTGTGGGACAGCTAGACAGGAACAGAGAACCATGTAAAATGAGTAGGTTGCTACAGATTTATGCTTGCCAGAACAAAACAGGTAAACTGTGAGTTTAAAGATCCTGATTAAGATTTGCAAACTTAAATAAAAACATGCCTTTAAAAACTCTAGAAGATATATATATAATGATAATTATTTTGAAGATTATTCTGGAGGAAGGTTACAATAATGTAACCTGGAGGAAGGTTACAATAATGTAAAACACTTCAAAATGATTTTTACTGAACTAATGCTTCAGTAATGGACGTTAATACTGTTGACTTAATTCGTGGATTGAATGCAAGCAATTTAGACAATAGATAGTATCAGGTGCTAATAGATCAAACATAATTACTCTTGATGAAATAATTTTACACAGTTTAACAAAATAGTTTCAATTATTTATACACTGTAAAAGAAAACACTGAGTAAAAGTGAAAATACTAAGGTTTCTCCTCTAGGGGCATTGTATGCATTTCTGAGTCATACTTTTTCTTCATAGCAACCTTTCCTCTATAACAGCTTCCAGTGCAAGTTATTACAATTCTTTTTGCATAACATAGGTCATATGAAGTTCAGCTGTAGGTGGGGCCACTGTAGTAGATTGGGGGACAGTCTTAATAGATCCGTTTCATTAATTAAGTCATGCATTTTTTTATTAACAAAACCTGTATGTCAGGTTTAGCCAGCTGGGAACCATTCTTATGGTTGTTATCTTTGTCAGAAGGAATATTGAGAAAATAAGGAATTACTGTACACGCTTTAACTCCTGATTAAACAGAGGAATGACATCCTTTCACCCGCTGTCCATGAAAAAATAACTTAAGGGCATATCATAGGCTTGATTTGGAGGATGTGATCTTACATATCTCATTAAGGCAAAAATTGTGTACATTGCATTCAAAATTTAACCTGAAGGATTTGTTTCATACCTAACCCATGGCCACTGAGATAAGCAAAGTCAAAATTTCAAATATCTAGATTATATATGGTTGCTTATTTTATTCATTTCATTTCATTTCAACTCTTCAAGGAACTTCTTGTTCTTCAATTTGAATGTATAAAGTAAGATTTTATTGTGCTTTTTCTCTTCTGGTGTTCCATTCCGAGAGATCAGAAGGAAGATTTTCAGGAAGCATTTTGCTATTAGACACAGAGAATGGTGTAAGCACCTACTGATGGCCTCAGCCTTCAGTTTCTTGATACAAAAATTCAAGTCATTTTTTACTAGGCTTTCTCCTGGTCCCCAACAAGAAATGCGCTGACTTCAACTATCATTAAGGAGGACTGAACAGAGGGCAGCTCTTGCCAGGGAGAAAGAAGTGCTATGGATTTGTCCCTCACTTGTCCGTCAGACAAAGGAGTTGAAAGATGGATGGTAACACAGTTCATAACATCTGATTTTTGCTTTCTTTTACTTCTGAGATAGGTTCATTTGACATCACAATCTGTTTCAATCGTATTCTGTAAAAGGGAATAATACAGAGGCTAGATTTTGATCCTAAGGTCTTTAGTCAAGTTACAGAAATACCTATTCTTCCTTTTAGCTCTTCTTCCCTACTGTCTTTAACCAAAGGAGTGATCTATTACTATGCTTCTACAGCTGTGACAGTAGAACAAGGATTATCGTGACATAGGAATTTAGTTCTCCTTCTTGAGCAAATGTTTCTGCTCCTATCAGAGAACAGAGGATTGGTTGAACATGTAGAAGTATAGCACATTACCTTTTCCTGTCTAAAAAATTAATAAATGTAAATTGAAGTGTCAGTTCAGTGCTAGCTATATTTCACAAGAGCTTTCATGCTCATTCAGGTTCCTTGTCAGGTCCTGAGAAAATAATTAATTCTTTGGTTCAGTGCAACCAATACATTTCCTGCTACAATGATTCACTTTTACCTGCTGGTTATGGAGAAATGATATGCTGGCCAAAAGAAGAAGCTGGAATTTTTCTCATGAACTCCTGCCTCATGAAGTTAACACTGCTGTTTTCCTCTTCACTCAGACTGAATTAAGTGCACAGCAATGTTATTCTTTTACAGATTTGATTTCAATAGCCCAGTGGTTGAAACTCATGGGGATGAAAGAAATGAGGTGAGGGAGACAGTTTAAAAGTTTTAGGATACAAAAATCAATTCATCTGTTTTCAGCATCTTTCCAACCCTTATACTTTGAAGCTCTGTCTTTACTGACTTTTCTCAGCAACAGCCAGTCTAATCACTCACATTCCACGAGGCTTGTGAATCACGCAATTTGGCTTTCAGTCAGTGAGCTATAATCAGCTGATGGCCCTTTTCCTCTGGAAGGATGCAAGGAATACCTTCTTGGGTAACAAAGCTCTTGGACTCATGGCAGGTGGGAGGCTGCTGTCACTGCTTGCACCTTACACATTGGTGGCAATGGTGGCTGAACCTGCTATGGGGAGGCAAAAACTGCCTCGTTGTGAGAAGCTGTAGTGTGTTTTCCAGAAAGGTCCTAAACCTGGATCTGTCTCCTAAAATTAAGCAGGCTGACATACATCACCAACACATGCATACTGTTAATTAGCTGTTTTGTATCTTCCTGTGAATAATAATTTGTGCCAAGATCTGAACAAAGATTGGGGCCTCAGGATTCCAGATGTGGCACACATAGATAACAAGAAGCAATCCCAGCCCCACAAAGCTTTGAATTCAACAAGGACAAAAAGCAAAGGAAGGGCATTTTTCTCCCGGTTTCATCATGGCAGGCTCAGATGTGCGTGTTGTGACTTGTTCAGTACCACACAGAAGATGTGAAACAGAAGAGGGAATTCAAGACAGAGCTCTGATCCCCAGTCCACTAAATCATTCCCCAGCATATGTCCTTGTTTCATGTTAGGGAGAATGGCCCAGACAAGTCTGCCCCATCACTTCAGTAAGCGTTGGTACAAACAATAGAGAAGTAGACTTCCCTTATATTAAGTTTCCCAGGCGTTCCCTTTATCATTTAAGCCATCGTTTCAACTGGCTTGTTTCATAGTGCTCAACTGTCCAAGGAGCTGTGTGATTTATATATGAATAAGGGTTTGGCAGCAGCAGCTAGGTAAGACATGGCTTACTGAGTAGCAATACATTGCCATTGTGTCATTCACGTGGCTTTCAGGAGGCAACTTTCTAGGTTATTTCTGCACAGCAGTCCCAAAACCATCTCCATTTTTGCAAAGGAGAAGCCATGATAGTTTTAAGGTAGACACTACAGGCATCTGTACTAACCTGGTTGAGGGCTTTCAGACTGCAGCGTTTGCAGTCTTCCTGGTGACTGCAGCCATCTCAGAGGGGCACATATTGCTGTTGACAGTACTGACAGCAGAGAAACCATGTGCTGGGCACACTCACATAGAGTGCATCAGTGTACCTCACTTCCTGGCACATTGGTGACCACAGCCAGGCATGTGCTGGAGCACAGGACACCTTGTTCCACCATGGTCAGAGTTGCTTAATATTTTTCAGTAACACTTGTGAGAAACATCAAACAAAATTGTTCAAGTACACTCTATTTTTCTGGGTATGGGGAGAAGTATACTCAAGAAAATATATATATATATATGTTTTTTAAAGATATTCAGAGAGTTTAACCCAACTGAATCATTCACTAACTGAGGGCAATGATAAGAGGGCAGAGCCCCATGTGAATCCCTTCCCAGGTCAGTTACACCGGGTTTCTAGCTTTAGGGCAACTCATCTCATCCATTAGATCATCTCTCTCTCAAATTCCATCTGTGTTTGATTATTCCATCTTTGAAACATGTTTCCATTCTTTGTGTTTCTTTTAATTGCATTCTCCTGGAGAGACACTTCTCTTCCATCTACTCAGCTGGATGTTCCTAGCTATGCTGGAAAGCAGGGCTGGCTTCTAGCCCTGTGTCCGAGACAGATTTGCCTCTTGCTTTTCTGGTTCAGTGGGGGAGTTAAGCTATGTGATCACAATAGCAAATCAGGACAGCAATAAAATTCACAATCATGTCTGATTTATAAAGATAACATTGTACTAAATACAAGATATTTTCTAAGGTTATTAGCAACAGGCTTTCTTCAGCTGGTCGTTTCTGAATAGTGCCATGCTGCCTGATTGATTTACAGGCCTTTATGATTTTAATTAATGCTGTTTTCATCAGAGACAATTACTATTGATTTGAAAACTCCTGGCTGTCCAGTTTATCTGCGCCAGTGTTTGGGAATTATTCCTGTGATCTTTATTTTGGAAATCTATTGAATAGCATCAAGAGCACTAAACATTTAAACACTGGGGAGAAAAAATAGTATTTATACTTCTGGGAAAACTTTTATGGTGATTCACATTTTGGAAGCTGAAACACTATCAATGTTTTATTCCCAGATCATTTTCCAAGAAAAAGCTTGGATCCACTCCTGAATCAGTTTCTTCAATATGCTTAGTCTCATAGTGAAGTTGAATCATGCAGAGAAGGCTGGAAGACTGTGCTGGTTGAGGGGATCAGGAGACTCCTCCATCCTCTGTCCTGTGGCGTTAGCACAGAGGTATGGAATAATCCTATGTAATTCTCTTAGGAGACATTCAGATCCTACCTGGCTGGAGCAAAGGTTTACATGCACTAGGTGTTAAAGAATCAGGATAAAAGTGTTTATCTGTTAAGTGAATTGCTTTGCACAGAAAAATACAAAATAAAATAACACTTAATAAAACTCATTAACTGAGAATATACCCATCTGAAAATGGGAGTATTCACTCTATGGGGGGAAAAAAGTCAGTGGATATTAATGTATAAAGGGTTGGGTTTTTCCCTGGTGAAAAGAAACTAAAAATCCTAGGCCATCTTGATGTGAGCAAGAGCTAGGAATTTTACAGAAACTGAAGCCTTGTAAGAAAATCTCAAATGTGCACTTGTATAACAGGTTTTGAGCAAGTCTGGCACAGTATCTACTACTACAGTATAAAGGGCTGGGTTCCTTGATGTATATTTCTAGTTGGCATTTTATCAAGGAAATAAACTTTGATTTTTTTTTTTCTGTGTGTGTGTGTGTGTGTTATGGGCATTGAAACTTTATTTTTTCTGTCCAAAGCTTTGATTTAAAAGCATTAGATCATTAATTTAAGTGCTTTTGCATAAGACTAAAATTGTAACTGAACAAATTATTTATGCAGAAAGAAGCAAGATAAAGTTTCTTTCAAGAGTTCTTTAACATATCAGATTGATAACAGTCAAAACACCTTTACTGCCATTAAATATTTACCAAGACTTGGCTTTTGGAAGAGGGGCAGTTCAGTGCAGTGTGTTTGGCTCCATGCAATGCTATTGATTAGCTATCAGAAGGACGTAGTTAATGGGTAACGAGGTATTACAGAGTGCTCCACATTCTTGTCAAGTCTTTTCTCTGAAGATGACCTAAAATAAAGTCAGTTACAACTGGTGATCACCCTACGACAGATTGCACAAGCTCACCTACGGTATGAACAAAAGGTTCACAAGAATCAGTTGACCAGGGCTTAAGCAATCCTTTCTAGTAGTTGTTGTCATCACTGCTGGACTTTAGAACCGAACATGTTTACATTTAATTAGAAAGAACACACAGTTTACATCGCACAGTAGCTATCAGTATCGAATCAGAATTGATTTCCGCTCTCTTTCTCAAATGACTGTTTCCTTCAAACTAATTAAAAAAAGGCACATGTAACAAAATGACTCATATAAATTTTAAAGCAAAGTAAACAGTATTCCCTGGAGACAAAAATAAAAGTCAACAGCACATAGTCATTACACTGAACTTGTTTTCAGGTGATTCTGATGCCCGTGTTGTGATCTATACCTGTGCTATCAGATTTATTTTATGTACATGTATATAGATATATGGGTGGATGTATATATGAAGTATCTACTGAGTGGATATTCTACTGAGTGGATACTCCACTGATTATGTCAGTTTTCAGGGTCAGGATTCTTATTTGTTCTATCTGAATTACTTCAGTTTATCCGATACAAGAGGTGATACACTAGTGTTAATGCGTTTTGTAGAAGGATTTTGTCCATTCCAAATAGAATTGTTTGTGTGTAGGTCGCACATGAAATGGAAATCAGAAGCCATTATCCTTACCAGTGAGAGGCTGTAAAAGAAACTAAAGGCACAAACCAAATTAGCCCTAACTTGATGCATAATTTCTAACAAAGATATCTCTGCTAGATTTTCTTAGCTCTGCAGGCAAGTCTAAATTCAAACTACGGTGACAGGAGATGTTATTTAAGTCTCAGAGCAGACATGCCTGACCCTTGAATGTGCACATTCTTTAACAGGAAAGATTTCCATGGCTGGCATTTTGGAGACTAGATCTTCAAGCCAGCCATGTACTGCATGCTGCCAAGTGCAGTGAAGTCAGAAAGAGCCAAGGGAGCTGCCATCCAGACCTGGATGGTGGTAGATGTGTGGATCTGTAGAAGCTGATCCTGACATGCCTGCTCTGAAGGCTAATGTCCATCAGTACCTGGTTTCCATATAACAATACCACATTTCCAATACCACAATACCTAGTTTCCATGTAAGAGGCAGTGTTCAGAATGAAACGCTTGGCAAGGATCACCAAAAAGGCACAAGCAATACATACTGTGTCCATTTTCTACCTGTTTAGTTGGTGTGCCAAAAGTACACCAACTAAATTACTATTTAGTACTATTAATTCAGCACACAACCAGTTACTGCTTTCTAAACTATGTTTAGCTTTGAAGACAAAGTGAACTGTTCTTAAAACTGATGTTGTCAAAAGCATACTGACGGTATGAAAAGTAAGCCACTATAACATTTAGGACAGGATCCTCCATCTTGATTCCACCTGGTTTGTGTTTCTGCAAATCCCTGACATAGGCAATTTCCCAGCTGGCTAACAGCCAGCATCACTGGCTTTACACCACCCACTTGCACACTCCTCCACTCATTTATGTCCATGGAGAGGCCTCTGGCAGCCATCAAAGAGCCCAGGATCTGGGAAAGTAGAAAAACATCTTGTCCCTGGGCTGCCTGTGCCCCTCCTGCCTGCCTGCCACGTTCAGCTGAGCCAGGATCCATTCGGTTGCAGTTATCATGTTAGTGCTGCCCAGGGAAGGCAGTCGGGATTCTGTGATATGCTGTACAATGTGGAGGTGTTGGCACCATCTTAAACATCCTTTATATTCAAATACTGAGGTCACTCTTGATGACTTGATGCCAGTTCTGTCTTCGATTAATAGATAAGGTTCCCTCTGTATTTGCAGTGTTACCTAAACAATCTATTACTGTAGGGAATAACTACAGTATTACAAATACTGCCTTAAAGTTATTTTGTTAACTAAAGCCATTGGCAAATATTTAAGAATGGACAAAGGATATGAATTGGCAATAAAGAGCAGATAAAAGACAGCAAAATCCTTTCTTGCAACTTCTAGTATGGTAAAGTAAGCACTGTACAAAATACAATTATTTTTCAAATATCAGATTAATTTTACATAGAAGCTAGGCTTCAGGGCTGGATAGTCTCACTCTGTGAATGCTAGACAAAAATACTCTACTACACCCAATTCAATGTCAAAACATGAGAGGAACATTTTAAAGAAAGTTTGGTTGTAAGAATAACATGTAGTCAAATAAACTGTAGAGTATCTACAACAGATGCGTTTGTGTTTAAAACACAGTGCCCTAATTTTTGGAAGAAATCTGATAGCCTGTGGATGTGTATATTGCAATTAACACAGGTACATCACGGAATCCTGGTGTCGTGTGAGTTGTGTTAATCTGTATCAAGTATTATATTCAGGCTTAAACCATAAAACATACAGTATTCTCTTCTGTAAACTTGATGCACTGTATCTGAGAACTGATATGTGTCTGAAAAAAGCTAATGCTTGAGTTATTGTCTGCCAGACTCTAATTAATCAGTTAGAGATCATAGAGGCCCCAGCTCCAGGTGCTGCTGGGGAGAGCATCTTGTGCTCAGGAAATCCAGAAGCACTTCTTGATCACAAGCTATTAACCATGGGTCTGCACTTCCCTGAAGAGGATAGTATCACAGCTGCAAAAATCTCCAGAATGCTTCCTTCTACTTATTGGTATCATATCATGTATGTTTTGCTTGGATTCTGTTTCAACCAAATATTAGTCATCCTTATGCTATTTCTGTGGGAGTCCTGGACCATTTGATGCTGTGGTGAACATGAGGAATGATAGGTGGTGCTGGATGTCGTGTGCGTATCACTGACATGAATCTGTGCTATCTGAGCGATTTACCTACTGGCCACATGAGGTGACTTTTGATTACTGTGCATCTCTGTAAGTGCATCTCTGTAAGTGAAGGGTTTGTAAAGGAGGTTTGGCTTCCAATTATTTCTTGATGAGAGCATGTCTCAGCAGTCTCTCAACCTCAAGAAAGGCTCAAATGATTAAATCGGGTGCCCTAGGTCCTTGCTACCTCTCCCAGGCTGGTCCCTTGGGAATGGTGTGGGTACTGCAGGGTGCTTGGTGCTTCGAGAATGAAGTGAGATCCAAAAGAGAATGTTTGATGCTTGAAGTCACCAGAAGACCATCTGGGTTTCACTTTTCCTAAATTCAAACAACGCTGGATCTAATATGCTTCAACAGTGACAAGTCCCTTTTCAGTAGTGAAGCTCAAAGCACCTTGCAAAGTCATTGCTCTTATTAAAGGTGAAAAGATTGAGGCCCAAGGACCACAGTGTAGTGGCATTTAATTTGTATATGTTGAAAAATGGAAATTCTAAGATGGATGATCATCAGTTCAAGTTTGCACTATAAATAATGAACGCGTGCTTCAATCATACAGCATGCAGACGATGCAGGTCACAGGTTTCTCCAGATCATTTCAGGAGAGAATGTTGAGATTCAACCTACAGTTCACCATGGATCCAAATTAAAAAGTAATTGAGATTGGTGGTAGGGACATGCATGATCAGTGCTTATCAATCAACATGTTATTCTGTAAAATCCTAAGCTTTTATCACTAGCTGACACAGAGAAGAAAATCATTAGTGGGCTCTGCCCAACAATTGCTTATCCATGGGTTTGGTGAGAGAATATAAAATACAGAGGATGCCTGAGCTCATCCTACAGATGAGGTAGTGACACTCTGTGATGGACTGTAAGAATGCACAGAACATAGCCTGTGTTATGCATAACATGCACTAATGTTGTCACATGGTCTGTGGCCTGTGCTAACACAGCTGGTGCCATCAGGTAAATTAGTGAAAGATGTTTAGGAGGTTGTACTGAAGAGGAAAAAAAAAAGTTCTTTTAACATTTGTAATTGCAGAGGAAGGAAGGCTAATAAAATATTTGTCTATGGTAGGGCAATGTCATCTAGTTACCTGTCTACCAGCTGTCAGGCTCCTGACTCACCTGTAATGCAAACTTGACCATTTTATTTCTTCTGCTTTGCAGGAAAATGTCAAAGTCCTTCTAGGTGTTACGAACTTTTTTTTTTTTTTAATTTAAGTATTGTCTTACTGGATTGTTTCCCAAGGGCACCTCTGAGGTAGTATTTTCAAGGTATGAATGCTGCCTAGCCTTTGAGTGGTCTCAGCACTATGAAGGGACCCTCTTCAAAGCCATCCCAAGTGCAGGCTGAGGTTTGAGCAGTCTCCAGAACTTGAGTGTCAGAGACATTTGTGGTGAAAACCAAGGTCAGACCTACATGCATTTGGGAACACTGGATATGTTTATCACTGGAGATGGGGAGTAAAGAAGGAATAAATAGGGAATGTTTGTTGTTTTTTTTTACTTCCCCCCCTCAACCCCTTTAGGTGGAAGATTTTTCAGTAATTGCTTCGGGTGGAAAATCATTTCTCACCTTGCAGCAAAAGTATGCCTGGTAAAGAGAGAAGTGTTATAAGAGGAGCACTTCATGCAGTTGATTTTCAGCCAGTGAAAAGTCCCTCTGGGAACAGTTATAACTAGTGAAATTTATGGCAGGCTTGAAGGTGCTCTGACTTTGGGGGGACCTCTTGCTATCTGCCAGAGCTGCATACATGACTTCATCACGTATGACTTTTTCTTCTTCCTGGATATGGTTAAGGTGGCCCATTAACTGAAGCTCTCAGAACCAGGCTTAAGCAAAAATTGTTAGACTCATACTACCATAGTAAGCAAAACATTTTGTTTGTTTGTTTGTTTTGTTTTGTTTTGTGTGTTTGTTTGTGTGTTGTTTTTTTTTTAATAATGAAAGTGTAAATTACTTAAATCAAGGAACAGTTTCAATGCTTCTGTGAACCATTCTTCAGGCCTAGAACTCTCATTTATTTTTGATTTATAGCATCAGTATTATTTTAAGAAATAATCTTCTGGAACTTTGGAAATTGTATGGTCTTAAAAAAAAGTTTGAAAGATTTATCAACCACAGTGTCTTTATCTATATAAATTGCACTGGCTTACAAAATACATACGTCAGAATCTCAGATGCAATCATTATGAGTTAAAACATTTAACTGTGTATTGCATACTGTATTATTCAGGGCCAGTCTTTCAGAAGGAGCCCAGTTGTAGGCAGACAGAGACAATATTTTAGAAACTAAATAAAAGGCCATGTTTCTCATATGTTGTAGAAAGGAAAATATTTAAAAAAAAAAAAAAAAAAGCTCTCAGCTGGTATAAACAAGTTAGGTTTTTTTGTTTGTTTGATTGAAAACCAATGACCCATATATTCACTGAACAGATCAGCTTCTCAGTATTTTTTTTGGTTGTTTGTTTTTTTTTTTTCATTTTATTCTTGCGCCAGGTGTTTAAGTAGGCAATAGTGGTATTTCAGTACCTATCTTTCAGCATTATTTGCATATCTTTGTATTTTTCTGTGGTGATCAATGCTCGACCATAGTGGAATTTCAATTAGTAAATTTTCTGTGCAACCTTTAATGAGTATGTTCTAGAGATCTTCTAGAGATTTTAATGTCTCTTTACAAATATTTATTTTTTCAATATTTTAATTTAATTGAAAATGTTTTTTACTTTATTTTCGGACAACCTCAAGTAGTAGGCATAATGACATACCAACACTGACCTTTTAGCTTTTAGATTTCCATTAGTTCATGAACAGTTTTTTTGTCTATGTGTATTATATTTTAGTTTGTATATGATTTTCCTCTATGGAGTGACAGAATGAAGGATGTTTTCTGTATCTTAATAAACTGGAAAGGAAGAAAGTATGCTATTGCATACTGCCTGCTGTCATGCAGAATATTTTGAGTATTACAATCAGTCTCCACTGCTACTAGAAATTTATGCTGAAATAATGTTTGATATTTACATGGTCATCAATGAAAGGGTTGGTATCAAGTCATATTCATTAATACAGCAATAGCTTCTGATATTCAAGAAGTCAAGAAGTTTTTTTGAAATTACTTCAATTATTTATTTAAACACACTGTTCATTATGATGTCTACTTTTGTTATAAATCTCCTACTTTTGTTATAAATCTCCCACTTTTGTTATCTCCCACTGCTGCTTCCATGAAAAATAGTTCTGCAGTCTTACAGGCTTCATTGAGATTTTATTCCTGATACACAATAGTCTTCATTTAAGAAGAAGAACAGGACGTTGACCCTGTTCAGTTTCATTTTTAATTTATGACATCCCTTTGATTTGTTCAGAACTTTCAGGCAGTCAAGTGCAAAGCATATAGTACTGTATTCTGGTCTGTAAAATGAAGTATTACTATTTTGTGCTCTATGATTTGATATCTTTGTGAATATAACTCAAAATTGTGTATAAAACTGATTGAGTTGAGTATACACCCGTGGCACTTCACTGTGCAATAGTTGGTAAACATGTCTACTTTTTCCCTAAGTCAAACCAAACCAGTGACTCAGGAAGGTCTTTCCAAGAAGTTATGGTGGAGTATGTTGGAGTGTCCAGTAATAAAACGGTGAAGGACACTATATATGTTGAAGTATCCAGTGATAAACTCTGATGCTGGCAAGTAACCTCTGTCTACCACAAAGAAGCTATTTAAGACATAGTGTATCACAGTATATGTGTTACTAGCTTATTTAAACCAGCACCAAGAAACATTTAAGTTCCGTCTCACAAAAATATTGACTGAAGGCCTTTAAAATTGTTTAGCATGCACAAATCATTCATAATTCTAAGAAATCCTGATAACTTAATTATGTTTGTACATTGTAACACTGTTATTACTTTCATTGTACTGAAAAATCTTCAATTTTGCAAAACTCCCTTCAGTTGATGAGTCTTCTTGCTAAAAGACAGGCCTCTGTATCATGACATAATAACACATCAGTAACTTACACTGATTAAATCAATTTCATATATTTCAATAACATCTTTTTCCTGCAGGTCATAAGGTGATTGGGAGAATAATGCAATTGAAAAATACTACTACTTTATAGTTTGTTTAACAGGTTTTTGACTTTTTAAAATTCTGCTACTTGTTACATACTTGTAGAAGACCCTTGTGGAAATGAGGTATTATCTTGTTTCCCATCACCTTTGAAATAATATTGGTATTAATGCATATAGATCCATATATGATAATATAAAGATATTAATTAAACTGGGTGCAGTATTCTTGCAGTTCAGCCTTAGGCTGAACCTTAATGAACTGTATGCTTTTTTTTCCCCAGTTCACACAAACCTTTGTCTCAAGGGATGAGCCTGAAGGACTGGCTTAACTGTACTTTCAGTACTTCTGAAGGTAGACTGAAAGACAAGGAGGATGTTGTGACCCTTACCTATGGCCAGATTGAAGAACTGGCAGCTCAGCTGCGGCAAGCTCAGTCAGAGCAGAAGGACACTGAGATGAAGCTCCAAAAGGCCTTGGAGGTTTCAAAGGAGGCCAACGAAAAAGTTCAGAAGTAAGTAATTTGCCTTCTTTCAGGAAAACTTGTATTGGGAAAGCAAATGAAACCTTGTTCTTTTGCCTGTGACTGAAAATGCTCTTGTACTCAGAACTAAGTTCCTTTAAAATGATTAATTTTTTGTTGACTGTTCAGCTCATTACTTATTCAGTTATGAAGCCAATTATTTTAACAGTTATATAGTGTTATGGAAGAAAGTGTGCCTGTCACTACTGTTATGGAAACTGCATGTGCAAGGCACAAGGAAAGTGTTTCCATTTCTGATGAATCATTTACACCCATGGCAATTCTATAGCAACAGAGTATTTGCCATTATAATTGCATGGTAGAACCTTCAGGTTCTCATGATTTCTTGTCTGGCATGATTCATACAGGAAATGCAGATGGGATTGTTTAGGGGATGGCTTCAAAATCTCACTGAAATTGACAGGAAGTCTCTGAATGGATGAGCAGGGATTGCATTCTCCTTCCCAACGTACAATTCTGTGTTGAAAGGTTACTGAACTTCAAAACCTGAAGTTCTTTTCTGTTGAAGTCCTCATTGTGACAACAGTTATTACTAGCACAGAAGCTTCTGAAGGTCTGATTGCTGGGATATAGGCAAATGTATAGGCTCTGCCTCTTCACAGTCTGGTGTTTGTCATTGCTGCATTGCATTCATCAGCTTCAGAATACCCTTCTCACACCTTTCCAAGGCTGTCAAGGCTGAATTGCAGATTTTACCATCAGTCCATATTTTTCTTCAACTTTGATGTCTGTAACATATTTCGAGAGTAGCTAGGACTTGGCTTATAATATATTGCAAGAATCTAATAAGAGTTCTTCCTGTTTAAAAAAGAAATCATGCTGATATTTCCTCTTACAAAATATGCAAATTATATCTTTATATTGTTAAAATTATTTGTAAATATAATTAATATATGTATATGAAAATACATCCTTTCAGTCATCTCTTTAAAACCTCCAGTGGTTGAGAATCATTCAGATCTTTATTCTGAACATTTAGATGTTTTTGAAACTTCAGCAGGTGCATTAAACATGCTTGATAAAAATAAAACTATGAAAAATAATTGCAGCACCTAAAAGTGAATGTTGGCTAAACCTTTCTGTACACTGCTTGATTTTAAAGTTGTTGTGTTTTGTTTTATTTATAAATACTTACTGACTATATTTAAGTGAATAATGTTTTTGTTTTGTTCTTGTTTTAGAGAATTCTTGTTTAATCCCATGTAACCACAGTGCCTCGGGTAGAAGTGCAGGCACAACCTGAATTAAAGTAGTGGTGATACACTGCTATAGTGAAAAGTATTTATGCAATTTAACATGCTCAGCTACTTGGGAAAATTTTGGTAAGGTTAGTTTTCATTATTGCTAAGATCACACCACTGAGCCTATAGCAAAATTAAACAATTGGTTGAAGCCTTTTGATGACAATAGCATGCCTTTTTTACCAAGAAACTGTGGAAATGCTCTGTGCGTCTTCCCAGCACCCAGAGTCATCCACCCCCATCTTATAATTCAACCTGCAAACAGATTAAGCAGCTGAGTTTGTGGAAAGTGTGTTTACTTTGAGCTAAGAACCCTTGTGTGACACTATAGAGATTCCTCTGACACCTCTGGGAGAACTACACAGACAGTTCTTACTCATCAGCAGGGAAACCAGGCTGAGAATTCCCAATTCCTTTGTAGATTCAACTGCTTCATACAAATTAGTGTTTGGCAATTAGGCAGGAACTCATTTGTTAGCTTTGCATTTTATTTCCAAGATGTAGGATGCTCTACATTTCAGAAAGGAACTGGCAATTTATAAACCTGTCAACTGAAAGACTTCTTGATATTAATTACAGTAGTATTAATTATTAGTACTGTCTTAAGAGCAAGCTGCTTGTAATTTGAAATGTAATGCTACGTTTCATAGCCCAAATAGGTTTTTTAAATGTCTGTTTACTTGATTTTACATTCTTTTAAATGCCCAAGTAACATTTAATTCTGTTGAGAGACATATTTAGCAGCTGTATGAAGTAGTTTCCCAATATTAATCAGTAAAATATCTGAATAACATAAGCAACAGTTAAAACTCTGAAGAGGAAAATAATTATTAGCTTCACTAAGAAAGAACATAATTAGAATAATTAAAATAAAGTTGAAAAAGATGTACTTTGTATTTTCCTATCATGTAATTTACTAGTGTTCACTCTGCCTTTGCTAATCTGTTCTCTGGCAGCACTAAAGAATTTTTTAATATTCCTAAAAACTTGAGTGTCTGCAGACAGCATCACATGCAGAGCTTGCAATGGAAATGGAATTTCTGCACAGTGTTGCCATAATTTCTTTAATTTGTGTACCTACCTGCAATTGTTGCTTTCTAAGTACAAGACAGAAGTCAAAACAGTGATCCTGGGCTTGCAGTCATCAGGACACAAAGTATCTAAAAAAATTCTGGATCCTATCCCATATGAAACAGCAGCTGGGAACCAGAAGGGGGATATATTCGAATCTCCTAGTAGTGAACTTAGGTATAATCAAATTCTGTTGATACTGAAGTAGTGTGAACATCTTACATCAGCTCACTGCAGTGTGATATATGAATTGCAACTGTGTACTCTTGCTTGTAAAGACGATTTGCAGTCCTAGCAGGGGTGGTGGTGCGAAACAGAAAATAGCGATGGTTGGAGCCCCGCAGATCTAGCAGCATTTGTTTGAATCTATTTTGATTTTGAAATACTAACAAGGTATATATTAGACTTTGAATAAAGCACTATTCTAGTTTATAAAACAAATACGCATTTTAAGTGTGTGAAGCATGTAAATAAATATGTGTATATATACACATAACACAGTGCATATTTATTCACATATTTATTCAGTAGGAAATTATGACAATTTGTGGGGTACTTAAGATTTTTAATTTATGCTCTGTAGAGCATATAATTTTTGATATGTCATTAACAAAGAACAAGGACAGTGGCACAGACTCCCCAGGAGCTCTGGCGTGGTGCCACAGGCCCCCTGCAAGTTTGTCCTGCTGGAGAAGCCGGGAGCCAGCTGGTGCAGCCCCAGAAGGGAAATGGGGCTGACCTGGAGAAGGTGGCTGGGAAGGCCTGTGAATTAATTAAGTCCTCTGCCAGCAGAGGAAGCAAGATATTTTAAAACTGTCCTTCCTGCTGGAGCCTCTGGGATTGAGGAGTGGCTACTGGTGACAGTGAGATCAGAGGAGGTTATAATGTAATACCAAATCAATATTAGCCAATTATCAGTAAAGGTTGAGGCCACTTTTGATGTATTTTTTTTTTCCAGAAAATGTTCTATTTTTCTGCAACAGCTTTGCAGCTGGGGAGAATTTTAATGCAATTTGTCTTTGAGGGCTTTTTTTTTTTTTTTCCTCACAATTTAATGATTCCATCTCAGTAAAGTGTAGCTCTGCATATGTGAGCAGTCATACTTGCATACTCACAGAGCTTCATGTCTAAGTTTGTAGTGGAAGGTATGCATGTAGAATTTCTATTTAGCCTTTCTGCTTCTAAAAGCAAACTCAAATCCATGAAGTGATGGTGTAATGCTAAAATATACAGGTATGAAAATCAGTGTAAATCATGATAGATATACTGAGCACACTTTGTCAAAGTAGTTCTTACTATGAACAAAACAATTATAAAAGTGATGTGAGCCAAAAATTCTTACTTGTTTTGTTCTTAACTATTAAAGAAACCTTTTCTTTTTTCTTTTTTTTTTGGGGGGGGGTGTTGTTGTTTGGTTTGTTTTGTTTATTCCTTTTATTTTATGCTTTAAAGCGGAAGGCAGAAGAGTTAGAAATTCGGATAAAATATTTCAGTGTATTGAGTACAAGAAAAAAATAAGCTATCTTCTAAATAAGCAGGTGGTTTTATCAAATTAAATTACTGTCTCTCATAAAAGAAATACTATCTTTAATTTACTTCCAAAGGTGTGGGTTTTCTAGCCACCTAACTTTCACTGTTATTGGAATGCACCCATTTTGAGTGCTCCTGGATTTCTCTCCAGCATTTCTGAACATCATTTCTGTTTTCAGAGTTGTTCACTTCGTTTTGCTTTTTAGCTTATGCTGATAAATAAGTCCATCCATGAGACAACAAAAACAAACATTTCTTACCAGTATCTAACACATTTAAAAGAGTACAAAATTTTTAAAAAATAAGGGCTGCATATTAACTAAGTGGTTAGAGTCCCCTTCCTCTGCAAGTAAAACTAATCAGCCTTGCTAGTACAGGAGTCGTGTGCATTTCACATTGATGTCCAAGACGTTCTCTGGTGCTTGCTGGAGGGTCTAATCTTTCCCAGAGTGGTCGGAGCAGTGCAGTTCAAGAACAAGAATGAATATTTGAATAATCACACCACAATGTGAGGTGACCCTCCAACAGAGGACTGACCAGATACACATATGGATTTTGGGAAGACACTCTGATGCTCTTTTTTAACACAGCTGTGAGAAGAATGTGGCTAAGACCCGGTAGTCTTTCTGGAGTATAGCTGGCAAAGGAAACCATGAGGAGAAGAGAATTTAACACATGGGTGTAAGAGAGTCCGCTTCATTGATGCGATCTGAGGGGAATGTCTAATGACTGGAAGAATCAAACTTGGCAATGAACACACAAAGCTCTTTTCATCAATTCAAGCGCGGACTCTAAAGCTGCAGATGGTTACCTCCAGCCTTGCCTATTCAGTGCGGGGTTGTATAAAATGGCACTTTGGTGAATACTAATAGATCAAAACAAAGATTTAATAATATAAAGATGTGGTGTTCATTTTTAAATGAGGATACAGGTCAGTGTCTCAGAAAAGAGTAAAATAAGTATCTTTATGTATAGGTCTAAAGTCTCTGGAGATTTTTAACTGCAAACATGGTATCTTTAATGTACAGATCGTATTCAGTACAGCACAGCTATGCAGGGAACAAGCTAAAAGCAAGCATTTCTGATTTATTATACTGATTGAGCCCCTTTGCCTCATGCAAGTGTTGTTAACTAGTTATCTCCCTTCTAAAATCATACCTACATATATTTAGTTGAAGTATATATTGTAGCTTGTATGCTTTCAGTCACTTGTTGTAGATAAGAATGGAGCTAGTTAATTAGAAATTGCAGGCAGAAGCACTGCACAAAAGAAACAAGTTGTACATTCACTGGGACTTAGAGCTATTTGTTTTGGAGGAACGACCAAATGTTAGAGAACTCAGTTTTATTTTAAATTTTGAAAATACATGTCTTTTATTTTCATCTCTCAAAACAATTAAAATAATTTGATTTCTTATTTTATTAGGATGAAACATTTAGATGTTCAGACTTCCCTATTAAATCTAGGCTGCTTTTTTTTTTCTTTTTTCTTTTTCTTTTTTTTTACAAAACTGTATCCTGAATGAGAGATCATGTTAATGACTGGAGATGAGTAGTACAGTTTCATAGATATTAATAGTTTCACTGATTTGTGTCAGTAAATAATTTAGCAAATGTCAAAAGTGATTTTGCTTTTAATGAAAACCACCATGTTTTCTGCTGCTGCGAATTTCTGCTGGGATTGAATAGTTGGTAATCTTTTAATATCATATAGGGAATAATTTAATTGGTGCTTGCATTTTGAGATGTAAAGTGAGTTCCGATGACTTGTTGAAGAATGTAAATGTAGAGCTAGTTTCTTAGTTACAGTAAGTTGGCATTTATTTGTCCCAGCTAAGGATCTGACCTGTAGTTTACTGTGAAACAGATACTGGTGGCTACATTCAAAAGACAAGCAAGTGAGGGCAAAGTGCTAAGATTTTTTTACTTACTGTAATAAACAACTGAAGTCAATGGTTTTGAGAGTTTGCAAGGAAGGAGACAAGGGAGGAGAAACTCTTGTAGCAGTCTAAGATAGCAATGAAAATCAGCAATAACTCTGAACTTTCAGAACTGAATCAAAAGTTATAGCTGCTTGATGAGGACTGATGTGTTGGCTGCCTCGTGCAATAATTAAAAGCAGATTATAAACTGCATGGGGCCCATAAGAGATACACAATCTCCACAGGCGGGGTTTTATAGTGTTTAGGAAACCCACACTAGCCAAATGGAAGACTCCCAGACACGCAAAACTACCACATACCCCAAAGAATTCTGCCGTGCAGCAGAGCTGATGCAAAGTTTCTTTGGCATGCAAGGCATGAAGAAGAACATTAGAGAATCTGAAACACAAAATCTAGTACTTAGTATATCATAGCTTACATAAAATATTACCATTAGCTAGAGTAGCAAAAACGGGCAATGTGAAATTATTAGGTTTAGGGGCAATGGGCTTGCAATTAGTCTGCCTTAGGAATTAGGTTTAACGAGGAATTAAGACTAATTGAAACGTGTGAAAAAAGTTGTGTCTGATCTAACAGAAAGCAGCACATGGTAGGGACAGAATTTATTTAAATACTTGGAATTTTGCACTAACACCATTGACTTCTCTCAGAATAATTCCCCTCAGACTGCAATAATATGCCTGGTGAATTGATGAATTAAGAAGTCTTGTAGAGATACATATTTGTTGTAATAAAATAATTTAGTAAGCCAATAAAGTTGTGTTCAACTTCAGATAAATTTAACAGAGTGAAATCAGTTTCTGGTTGTGGGGAAATAAAATATTGAACTAACATTCAAATCTAAGGTGAACTGAACAAATTCAGCCACTCGGGGCATATTCTCTGGACCTTTCTAGGTATGCTGTGTTTTGGTATCACTAAGCAGATCTTGTTTCTCTTGTTATGTCTAAAGTACCATTCATTCTGCACATAAGGAAACATACTACTTTTGCAAATCTGTAATGAAATGTGTTTTCCACACCGAATCATATCATCTTCACTGGATGACGCATCACTTGCGAGTTTTTGAATTGCATGCTTCATGTTACAGTCCAGTTAGGATTTGCAGGCTGTGAAGGAGGGAGTGGCTGGTGCTACCTACCACTTGCAGTAATAACTTCCTGACCCAGAGAAGAGAAGACTTGCATTAGCATAAACAGAAACTTCTGACTGAATAACACAAAAACTATCTGGCTAGTTTAGGAGCACACTTCTCTTATAGCCATTGTTACAAATCCCATCCCAAGGTGCTGTCTTGCTCTCTGTGCAGTCTGGAGGAGGAACGTGCCTGTGCAGGCCCTGTTCTGAATCCTGGAGTCCTGAAAGACAGATCTGGTGATCTGAGACACAGCTAAGACCCTTGGTAGTACTAATGATTCACAGTTTCTTTTGGTATTTCCTTGTCTTTTCAGGATGGCCCTTAGTAGATCATTTTGTTGTATCAGTACCAGAAGTCTCATGCAGTTATAATCTGTGATAATGCCAGAGCAGATTGTAGAATACCAATTTCATGGATATTTTGAGTGTCACAAATTAATAGTGAAGCCTTTAGCATCTGATTGTTTATGGTCAATGCCAGGAATATGTTCGGTGGTGTACTTAACAGAATGAAGACAAAATAATAATAATAATCCCAAACAAAAGGGAATTACAGATAAAATTTTAATGCATCCCTTGCACACCCAAAACATCCATTGACTACAGGAAGTTTCACATGGATGAAGAACACAAAACTGAGTATACAATCTTAGTCAAGTGTTTATTTTCTTTGTGTAGCTATGATTTACATTTACTTAACCTCTGTAAATCATGGATTGCAGTGCAGATATTGTTTTCTTAAAGTATGTGTAGTTACAATATAAACACAAATATTTATCATCATTTGAATATTTATCATCTCAGTCTTTCAGGAAAATATAAGCAGTGCTGAAACTTCGTTCTCTCAAACACTAAAATGTATTCTATGAAAGTCAAATGTTTTCACAGTCAACATAATCACGGCATCCCAGTTTTTGACCTGTGTGTTCATTTACAGTTTGCTTATAGCTGCTTCACAGAGATGGAAGTTTGTAGATTACAACATGGTTTTATTGATTTATCAGTAGCAAAATACACTAAGTATACTCAGTAAACTAGATCGGCTAGCTCTTGGGCTTGTATTGTATAATATCAGCTTGTTGTGGAATACTTCAGAACAAAATCAGAATGTTGGCATAGTTAATATAAATGGTGTAAACCAGACTTGCAAAGACCAATATTTAGTAAGACCAAAAACACAAACAAATTAGATTTTGAAGTTGTTTGCCCAATAGGAGGAAGCACACTGACACAGTATTTGTAAGCTTAGAGTTAACTATTCTCTGGAAAAATATTAAATAACTTTGAAAAGTAGATTGAGTGCTTCCTGAAGAAAGGCAAGAGAACTTTTTCTAAGACTTGCTTTTTTTCCAAGATGATAAAATGAGTGTCACAGCAAATAATCATTTACTTTAATATTTTATATCCAAATAAAATAAATCCATGGCATTTACATTGCCGTTACTAAATAGTATTTGGTTTGTTTGCAAGAGTCATTTATTTGTGGCTTGGCTGAAGGAATAAAAATAAATTTGCGGTTCTTTCTGTTAATACTCATACTGTTTCTTAACATATGCAAAAGATTGAATACTGTAAATGTATGTGCAGAAGCTCAACAAGAAATCCCAGACTTACTGAAGCTTCTGAATTACGTATAAACTTTTGGAGAATTGCTGGAATGGTTCTTTACAGCATCAAATAGGAATAACAGCCTAGGCCCAATCCAGCAAAATATTTAATTTTAAGCAAACTTGAAATATTTTTTTCCACTACTTACAGTGTACCTTTACTGAAGAAGGAACTACTTCAACAACAACAATAAAAAATTACAGTTCATGTTTCTAATCTAATACTGAGTCATGGAAGTAATAGCCAGATGTTTTCAAGGCTTTTAATTTTTTTGAACAATATTTTTTGGAAAGGCAGCATTAATTGTGCTTGTAGGTATGAGAGCTAACAAAAACTTTAACCCTATAATTGCCCCTGCTTTACTGGTAAATTTCTCAGTTTCCCTTTTCTAGGTTTTTGCTGTATGTGAGGTGGGTATAAGTATACAGATCTGAACACTGACTTGTTGTAAGTCGTAAATCTTGGACCAAAATTTAGCATTTCTGTTTCATATTATGGAATTTTTGTCCATAGAAAGTATCAGAATTCATCTTTTGAATGGAAGACACTGCAGGTATTGGGATATTTATAATAAAACTACCATATTTAACATTTTACTCTGGGCCTCATAATACATCAATTTCTGTTACCACATACTTTTATTTATAAAATTTAGTCATATAATTATATGACTAAATAATTATATATTGAAATATATATATATAAGAAGGGTACAATAAGTGCACATCTACATATGTAGGGAAATCCTAATTGGAAAACTCAGCAAAAAGTTATTTCATAGGTCTCTGATTTTAAACACTAGGAAAATATTTTACTCTGCTTTTGAAGAATTTCAGGAGTCTTGATGTAAAGCCAGATTTTTATGCTTGCATCAGCAGAAATTAAAAGCCTTTTTTCCTACAATCAATTTAATTCACATCACCACAAGGTAGAATTGCCACCAAGGCTTAAGTCAATAAGCTCACCAGTTCAGAAAAACTAAAGCTGTCCTTGAAATTAGCTGAAGATGCACTGCTTCTATCCTCATTCAGCCTCACTCAAGAATTCTCCGATCTCCCAGGAGCAGAACAAAATGTGACACTAAAGCTCATTTCCAGTCACATGGAAGGAACATGTAGCAAAAAGGGCCTGAAAGGCCTTTTTTTGAAGATTCAAAAAAATTTCATGTGAATTGTCTTGATGGAATGGTGCAAAAGACAGTTGAAGACTGGTGCCTGCCTCTGAAGAGAGGCTACTGAAGCTTGTTTTACTTTTACTTTTACTTCAGTAAAAGGTCTTTAATGTGTTTTAAAGAGCATTATATGTGTGTAGAAGACACTTTGGTCTGTGATGCTGAGTCTCAACTAGTAATTTAAGAGCTCATTTTTAATGTGCAAATGAGCAGTGAGACACCTTTTCTGTTTTTGTCCCTGCATGTGGGACCACATTGCAACATCACCAAAATAGACAAGCTTCACACTGATAACTTCTATCTGTAATACATTACAAATATTAGGAGGAGAGGATGTTTAATCCATGGATTTTTTGTTGGTCCACTACTGCTGAAAGACTGCTCTTTTTTTTTCTTTCTTTCTATAAATACTTTTTAGGAGGATGACTAAGTGTGAGTCGCCCTGAATCCAGGAGAAGTCTGTGGGCACCACTGAATTACACCAGAAGGGTGGGGAGTTCAGCTACCAGTCTGAGCCCGTTGTGAATGGCTTATCACAACTGGAAGCTCAACTAAATCCTTTCTTCTTGCATCCAAACCCTTTTGCATTGTTACTTGATCTCTCAATGATACCATAGAAATCATTCCAGTGTGGGCAACATCACATGAGTCACACAAGGAAGGAATGTTTATTGAAATACATCAAACCCATGTAAAAGTGACTATTTTGAATGTATAGTGGATGGATTGGATGATGGTTTATGGGAAGGAATTTTCTCTCCACAAGCTCCAGATTACTCATGGTCATGAGGGTGGGACCACCTCAGGGAGATAGAACATAGCTGAGAGCTGTCTAGAGCCAGCAAGTCTGCATCAGGTTTTGTAAAATATTTGCGGAATCAAGAAAAAAGTTAATGTTGTCTTCATTGTTTATGATATCAAGAAGAGTCTGCCAAAGTTGTGCTTTGATGGGGTGGACTTGGGAAGCAGCCTGAGCAGTACATCAGTATTTGAGATTTTACGAACTTGTAAACAAAGCTTGACTAGAACGTGCCCAAAAGGGGAGGGACTGGTTCAGAACAGGCAGCTGAGAAGTTCAGACCTGGCCTTGTAAAGAAGACTTGTTTGAAATACACAGAAAGGTATAATGTGGTGATTTCAGACTGATACTTTTAAAGTTTAGAGTCTTTTAGTAACCCCATTCCCCACAGATACTTAAATATACTGCTGGTACTACATTTCATCAGAAATCCTGTCTGTGGTTTTGAGCAGGTTTGAAATAGTTATTTTTGACAACGGATTTTTTTTTTTAATGTTCCTGAAGGAATATATAGAACAACAAAATCTTCTAAGTAGGTCTTTTTGCATTTCCTGAAGTACGTCTCAGCTAGATGTAGAATAAGAGAACTGGCTGGTTGTTACCAGTTGACATGATCCAAAGCGTGGATTAAGAAACCGAGAGGGGTGGGTTCTGTATCCAACAATTTTGGATGCTAATTCTGCAGGCATTTATGCCTATATTTGTGTGTGTGTGTGCCCAGGAACCCAGTTCAGTTCAAGACTACTTATATATGAAGTTAAACATGAAAAAAGTTTGTGAGTCCTTTTGGTCTTCTTGGTTGGTTGAGCTTCAACAAGTCATTTCCCTTCTCTGCATGCTGTTTTGCCCCATGCAAAGTACACATAATGCAAAATACACCTGATGTCTGCCTTTTAAGCACTTTACACAAAAGTTCTGACCTTGCTTTCATATTGTGAGCGTTCAAAGGAAAGAATATTTGCTTTCTGAGATTGTATTGCTCACCAAAAAAAAAAAAAAAAAAAAAAAAAAAAAAAAAAAAAGGTGAGGAACTGTTCAGAGACAGAATAAGCCTGCCTGTAAATCATGGCTCTGTAATGATACCAGACATCGTACCAAAGGGCCAGACTAGTGTTCATTAGGAGCTGGGAGCTGATAGGAAGCAATATTTTTCCCTTTTCAAAAGAATAAATACTGTGATGGAGTACTTTCTACAGGGAAGATATATTAGCAATAAAATAAATCTTCTAGCTTTTCTTAAGCAGATGACAGAGAGTTCCAGGAAGTATTCATCAAGAAAATCCAAGAGACACTTGCCTATTCATATCAGCACAAACTTTGTGGAAATTCTGTCACAGTAAGCAGTAGGCTTAGGTGGCAAGATTTCTCCTAGAAAAAGGACTAGCTGTAATACCAAGTGAGTGGAAACAATAACTGTCAGTACTAAAAGTATTTCAAGCTTATGGAAGGAGGCATAGAAAAGGGTTTTTTTGCACAAGTAGGTGTCATGAACTTTTTATAAAAACAGTATATAAACTGTGGGACTGAGGCTGGAGTGATTAGGTGAAGTTCTCTGATCAATACCTTTCACAAGGTGGCATTAAATCCAGCACAGAGGCAGAAGTCCTGATTCTGTATTATTCTGTACTGTGATCTACATGAATGCAAAGTAGAGTGAAATGCTGTCAAAACAGATCAGCTGTGTTTATCACTCACTTTTCCTCCTGCTAGTGATGGCACAAGGTGAATAGTAATGGTGAGCTAGCCCATAATCTTCCAAACAGAAGGTAGAGAGCAAACAATTTGACAAGATTAGTTATTGTGAACCACAGATAAAGGCTTAATATTTTAGCCAAGACCTGTGTCAGCCAGGTTTATTTTGAAATATGTCTGCTGTCAGGAGCCCAACTGGCTGTATTTACTCCTAAGTTTAATCATATACAGAATTACTCTTTTGGGTTGAGAAGACGCTGAGAGGGATTTAATAGGAATGCTTGTTTTGTGACAGGGCTTTTCAGAGACAGAATGGCTTGCCCTGCCAAATTTAAGGTCTGTAAGTTTAATGGAACATACTTTTTGGAGTGACATTACAAACAGTGTTGGGCAAGCAGGAATTGGCGGCAGTGCCTAGAGTAATTAGATTCAACACTGTGGTGTACCACAGTTTAGAGCTCACTGATGCTGCTAAATCAGTCTCTAATATTCGATTTTAAGACCAGAAAGGGCTATTAACACCAGTCAGTCCAGCCACCTGTCTAACACAGGGCACAGAATTTCACCCAGCAATTCCTGCATCAGGTTCAAAAATGCTGCTGAACTGCTGTATGTCATTTAGAAGACACACAGTCTCCAATGCAAAAGATGCAGAGGAAACTTTGCTAGGTAGAAGCAGCCAGGTCCATATGAGCTCACATAGTCGTTAGCAAAATGTTGATTTATGAAGATTTCGGTTACAGACTGGTCGATGACCCATTACATGCACCCAGGTAATGTATTTCAATGAGTCAATCAGAAATTATTATTGTTGAAAAGTCAGGGTTTTGAGGTGGCAAAAATAATGCCTACATTTAGGAATAAGAATAATTAAAGTTTCACTGAACCACCCAGAGGGCAAGAAGGAGATGCCTCAGTAGCACACAGGCCACTTACTGCAAGGCCATACCCTTACATTCCAGGCTTTTATCCAGTGAATATTTAAGCATTTTATTTAATCGGAGCAGCTTCAATAATTGAAAATGAAAACAAGGTCCCCCCTGAACCCAGTGTTCATGCAGTGCTACTTCCTGAAGAGGGAAGTAGCTGGAGCCTGATTCTCTTCTTAAGACAGTAGACCTGAACCAGTTTCCTCCAACTTCTTGAGTAAATGATCCTATCCAAGTGACTGGCTTCTAGAAAAGTGATAGTATCATAGCACAGCAGTATCTTCTGCATGTCACTAATTTCCTTCATTTTTGCACAAAATGTCTGAAAACAAGTATGCTGAGTAGGATTCAATGAAATAGATCCAAGAAGAAAACTGAAGGAAAGGAGAGGAAAAGAAAGTGAGTTTTGTTTTGTTTTTTCATTCTGAGATGAAATTAAGTGAATTTGTTTGTTGGAACACTCACAAAACAGTCATTTATTCACAGAGCCCAACTGCTAAATTGTTTGTAATGCATTTTATTTACCTAAAATATTTTTAAATGCTTGGTTTCTAAAGGGAATTAGTGTTAACAAAACACATTCCACAAGAAGCCAGAAATCATGCAAGTAAGGCCATCTTCATAGCCTAAGCCTAATCTTATCTACTGGAAAGATAACCAAGGGTTATAGTTTAGGTTTATAAGCCTTTATATAGCATTTCAAAATCCAGGAGGGTTTTGTTTTTATCACTTAACCCCCACATCTGCAGGTAGAAGCTATTGTTTTCAGCTAGTCTATATATTGCTTTGCAGATTAAGGCATAGGCTACTTGAAGGATGCTTTTTTGTTTCAGTTGAGTATACGTTTTGGCTACTTCTGGGGCATGGTGCCCTGCAGGATCATTCTGTGATGCTGTAATTCAGTCGTTTACAGAACTTGTGGATAAAGGCCAATGTTCTCATTTGCACTGAGTTCCTTTGGCCAGAGAAGGAGCAGCGTGGGAGGACCTACATGTATTTTTACTGATCCCAAGCTCCAGTTTAAACCTAGATTTCTTCAGCAGTCAGCAATACAGTGGTTGCACCAATAGGTACCATCTTTGCAACTATACATTCAGCTTCTGGGCTCCTCAAACAAACTTCTCTGTCAGTAAGAATTGTAGGTCTACCTTATTGAGCATGATTCAAGAACAAAAGTCATTTATATTCAAGGGAGTAAAACTCTGTAAAGCTCTGCTAAAAGTCAAAGGAGGTTGTCAAACAGTTCAGGAACTATGTAAGAATATTCCATGTAACATCATGCTCTCTGTATGGGCATTTCGTTAGATGTATACATAGGTGGTAAGAGAATACAATTTGAAGTAATTGGAAGACATTTGTGGTGACATTCATGTTTAGGTACCCTTCCTCTGAAGATGAGGAACTTCTTAAAGCTTAGCAACACTTTTAAAAGTATATACTCAAACTGGTAATACTATAACAGCAAGTAATTTTTTTTTTTATTTCTGTAGTAAAACAGTTTCCCCTGATACTGAGGAATAATTAAGCCACTAAATTCAAGACTCTTCACAATGATGAGTGTTTTGCTTGCTTCTCCTGAGTGTCATATTGCATATTGCATCGATACTATGAAGACTGTTACCTTCACAAGCAAAAAAAATGTCATTTGTTAAACCAGTGTCCTAGGATACTATCAAATGTAGTCAGTACTTCTTTTGGTTAAGTAAAGTATGGTGAGGCTATACTGGCAGATATATCATGATTGCACAAAATAATAAAAACTGTTTTCTTCAGGTCACTGTCCTCTGTATTTTGAATCAAACTCTGCAGACCCTGAGACTTTTAGAGTAGTTCCCAGAACCTCCCATTCTGCTGCTTAGATATTTCAGTTAGTTTTTATCTTGAGGTATTGCTTCAGTTGACCACAGATTAAGACGCTCAGCTTCCAAAAGGAGCTGCCTGCAGTAACCCACCAGGCTTGATGCAAAGCCTGATCAATAAGGCATGATTCTGTCATCCTCACCCCTTGCAGGTAGTGCCTCATTTACACAAATGGCCTTATTAGCTGCCTTTTATTACTCACAAAGAAAAATGTTGCTTACTGTGAGTCAGGATGGCAGAGTTGGGCCCTTGGTGAACAAAGAGTCTAGGATTATCGTTCCGAAAAGCCCCCTGAGGCCTGTATCAAGAGTTATTAACCACTGATTCAGCCCATAGCATTATTTTGTAGGCTTAAGTGGGATTTCAGTGGTATATTGGGTCTTGTGTGTGTGTAGGGGTGAATTTTGCCCTCTGTTATTTTCTCTTATAAATAGCTGTTACAGTTTCTCTTTTACATTATTGTTTAAATCTCTTTCAAAGGTATGGATTCTTAATCCCCTGCTGATTTTTTTTTTCTTTCTTCTAATAAAGAATAAATAAATTTGCAAATCCACACATGACTGAAACAAAAGGCAAATAAGCCCTGCACAGTTTGTATTTGGTGCTGGATACCTCATTTTGATGATTTCAGTCATCATTCATTTGAAAGGCAGAAGCTATGATTGTTAAGCCTCATTATTTTCAATGAAGCCTGACAGTTTCAAGGTTAAACAGAAGACAGCTACTTTCATCCCAGTGGTATTTCTCTTCAAACATGGGCAGCTCCTCACTAACTTGCCTGCTCCAATGTGCAGTGCCATTGGTTGGTCACAGAGTGGTGCACATCTAAGCCCAATTGCAGGACAGTGTGTAAGCAGTGACCCTATAACCTGTGTCCCTGGAAGAAACCTCAATTATTGAAGGCATTTTTCCCCTGCTTCTATAAGCCACACATAATTTCTTTTTCACTGAGTGGTGATTTAAATAAGCTGTGGTCTCAAATTTTGTTGTTTCTGCTGCTTATCAGAAAACAATTGGCAGCTCAAACCTTCTGTTTGCCAAGACAGTTTGAAATGTTTCTCCTCTCCTTTATTTTCCTGAAGCACATTAGAGAGGGTGTTAGTGAGAGAGACCTCCAGTGATATTTAAAGTGGTGAGAAAGCTGCAATGCTGCTTCTGAACATAAAAAGGTCAAAAGTTGTCATTGCTCTTGAGGGTGAGGACTGATCTGTCATTGCTTTCTGAAATTGCACGTGGACTAAGAACTGATTTAACAGAACATATCAGGAGGAAGGGGCGACAAAAATATGACCTATCAGTAACTATGAGTTAAAATTCATAGAACCTAGAAAAACCATAGATTCATCCCCTTTAAGGAGTAAATACGCTGTGAAAGCCCTGACTTTATACTTGCATGGACTGACTACAGTGAGTTAGGACTGCCATAGATGTATGTTACAAATACAGAAAAAAATGAACCAGCTGGTGAAAAAGTAAAAGTGATACTTGGGCAATTGGAGGGAATGGAATAGCTAAGAAGTGCCTTTTTACCTGCGCTTAAAAAGTGACTAAAAGCAGATTATTTAGAGTCCCTGTGAAATGAACTAGAGCCAGTTGAACTTTCCCCATACATTTCCTGGTGTCTGATAATTGTGTTAGGGTGGTGAATTCTTAATCAAGTTTCAGGAATTAAGTCACCTGGTGAGTACAATAAGAGGTGTAGCTTCATGGCACTTTGGTGGTTCCTGGAAAACAAGAGTGTTTCAATACGTACCATGTGTGTTAGTCATGATTTGTGGCAATAAATCCAAGATGTGTTAACTAGTTTTCCTGCACTGAAGTTACTAATGTATCCATTAGATAAAATACGTTTTACAGTTTTGATAAAGCTGTTATTTTTTTATTTCCTATCTACATTCCTCATGTTATATAATATAAAAAAAATCTGTCTTTTCAGATAAGAAAAATTGTTCAACTTTGCAATAGTGAATACAACTACATGAACTTGCAACTGTTTTTATCCATTATAAAAGTTGTGTACATAATATAGCTCAGAAAGTATTCCAGTACTTCCAGTATGCAGTGTCTAGTTTTGTATAGTTAGTTTATTGGTCGGAGAGCTTTCATGGAAGAATACAATAAAATACAGATAAATTGAAGAAATTACTTGAATACCTAATTGCACAGGAGTGCTTAAGGTAAATGTGTACAAATAGAAACCCCCTGAACAAATTTAGGCCCATGTGTTTGCCTATATATGAAAGAAAAGAACAAATTAAGCCAATGAAATGCTGGACATGCTTATAGCCCATGCATTAAAATTAAGAGGATTAGGTGGATCTCTGTCCCACATATTTAGACTTAATTTTTGCGTAGTATACATAACAATCATACAAGCCACCTTCAAATATCAGCATGCACAAGCTCAGAAACTTTCTTAGGTATTTTGAAAAAGCTTTTGATATAAAAGGCATGGGTTTGGGGACATAACTTTATAAACTGGACAATCAAAGTATCTCGCGCTGCTGGATAATGGGCATGGTATTTTTTAAGGGAAATAACAGCTAAGTGTTATATTTAACAAGAATCATGGACTGCTCAGATTTTTAAAGTACAAAAAACAAATGTCCTGCTAACAGCAAAGGGTATATTTGCTATGATTGCTGCAAAGGGTTTTGTGTAAGTTCTTTACGGGGGTTCAGACACTACATATAGTACAAAAGCAAGTTGGTATATATCACTGGCTGCAAATTGATTGGGTTGTAGGTTAAAAAGTTTTCTGTAAGTTGTCTGCATTTTCCCTTAATGTCTGTCTTTTACAGTAGTGCTTTGTTTCTGAGCGTGACCACCACCAGGACAGCTTGGTTCAGTGCAAACACTGTCTCTTTCAGCCAGAACATTCCTAACGTTAGCTTCCTTTTTTTTTCTCCTCTCCCTCTTCCCTGCCCCCTCTCAGGTTGGAAAGGCTGGTGGACGTCCTGAGGAAGAAGGTTGGAGCAGGGACCATTAGGACCGTGATCTGATTGAAAGCTCTAGTCTAAGGAAGCATTCACATCTGGTGACCAGGCTGCTTCATTCAGCACTGTGTAAACACTAAAGCCTTAACTTAGCAAACAGTTGTTAGAAGTGGGACACTCCAGCGACATTCCAAGCTGAGATAAAATCAAATCATAAATGTTTAACTACTTTGCTGCTGAGTTCTGTGATTTGTTGAAATGTTTCACTGCAAACATGTATTTGTTTTTAAGCAGATGCATTGTGGCTCTGTGTACTGTGAAAAATGATGTAGATGCTTATTTTAACAGTCTGTTCTCTCAGTGTTACTAGACTACAGTCTGCTGCAAGGCACAGCTTAGCTGTGTTTTCAAATACTGCCAGCTTCAGGTGCAAAATCCTGGAAAGCAGCTTCAAAATGTAAATCCCTTACGTTATTTATGAAACTGCAAACAGTCCAGTATTTGTATGTTAAATACAGTAATTGATAAAGTAGGTTCACATTCAAGAAATAACTCTAAACACTATATTGAAGATTTTTTTCCTCTTTACTTGTAGCCCATTGAATTGCAGCTAGTAACTCTAGCTACATCTAAAGGAAGGATATACATATAGCTTTATACAGCAGTTGAATAACTACTGCTAGTACATGGCATTTTCAGCATACATTAAAAAGAAACATACAGTTAGGTTTCACTGGAGGAACAGCTGGGTAAATAATCACAAATTGCTCTGTGAAAGCTTTGTGACAGTGTGCAGTATCTCAGACAGTGAGGAAGGTTTCCTGCTTTGTTTTTGGTCAGTCCTCTATTCTTTCCTATGAGGGGAAATCCTTCAGATGTTCAGAAATCACTTTACAGAGTCAAAACTCATCTCTTTGGTATAAGGTGAGTGGCTCACTCATTCCCTACAGGATTTTTTGCCAGCTTATCTTGACCTCTGATTGCTCTGCAGTGCAGGAGTACCATCCAGGCTGGGTTTGATGCCAGAATGCCAACCCTCTGCTTTGCATACCTTTGAAGTGCCCTGGGAGTGAGCTTGAAGATTGATACAATCCTACAGGGAGGGAGGAGATAGAGGAGTGGGAAGGAAACTCTGGGGTACACAGTCATTGTGGGCCTTACAGATACACAGGGAGAGTTGGCCCTAGAGGGAGGAGCCAGATGTCTCCATGTATTCTGCATGTCTTTGTCACATGAACAAAGGTGAGCGGAGAGGTCAGCTCAGTGTTCATAGAAACCTGCTCAAGAAGGGCAGCTGTAATCTCTAAGCAGCCCACATTCAGTAATGAATCTTGGGAGCATGGTGGGCTTTGAGCTATGGCCAGGACTAGCCAGCTCCGTCAGGGTGTATGTAGCTCCTAAGGCTTCTGCTTGGTCACTCTGCTTTGTCTTTAATGTTGTTGTGCTGTCTTTCCTCTTAACGTTTGCTTGTACAGATGTAATGATAGGTCAGTTTACCAAGAGGAAAAAAAAAAAAAAAAAAAAAAAAGAGGAAGAAAATGAAATTTCAGTTTGGGGTGAGACAGTTCAATGCTTGTTTTTCCTTTCAAGCAATTCCATGTTAAACCATCATCATCTGCAGACCTAAGCTCCTCTTAGTTTCAGTCCACCAAACCTGGCCCCTTGCAGAGAAACGAATAGCATTCTTTCAAGACAAATTTGCCAAAGTTGCTTCTAGAAACTTCTGAAGTGCTCTGTTTAAACTTTTGGACAGCCCTGAGATACCCAGTGAGGCTAAAGTCTCCCCATGACACCTACTCAGCAGGAAGAAAGCTTAATGCTTCCAGACCAGAAGACTGTCCACATCACCAGCCCCTTCACCCTCACTGGTGTGTTGCTGTCCAGCATTTGGACAACTCAAGTGCTCTTTTATCCACTGTCCTCTTTGATCCTTAAATCACTAATTGAAAGACAAGATCTGAGCTGTTGGTGCTGTTGAACCAATTCTGCTTTGGGGAGGTGGTAAGGAAGAAATGAAAATGAAAACAGTCCTCATGACTGCTGTACTAGGGTAGAACAAAGGTCCAGCTAGCCCTCAGACTGTCTTTGGCAATGACCAGTAGCAGATGTCTAGGAAAAGGTGTAAAACTGGGACAACACTAGTGACCTTTCTCCCAGATGCAATTTGGCACTGAGGGGCTTTCTGAGCCAAAAGTGGTGTCTGTATTAAGCAGCATTTTTTTCATCACCTGTTTTTTAATCCATTTAAACATTTAGTAACTGCTCTTTCCTGTCACAGTGACTGAAGAAATATTTCCTTTTTTTTTGTTATGAACAGGCTATAGTTATTTGTTATCACCTTGTTTTTCTATTAGAGAAACAATCATTCCCTGGCCATACCTTTTCTTGGTCCCTCACGACTTTATGTATTTCATGTCATTCCCCCACCATCTCTTTTCCAGACAGAAGCTCTAGTCTCTTATAAAGAAGTTGTCTCATGTTTTTAATTGGCCTTGCCATGCTGATGTGTTTCTTTTCCAGTTCTTCGGTGTTTTTACTGAGATAAAACCAGATTTGTGCATGGTATTCAAGCTGTGGACAAACTGTGACTTTATCAGCTCTCATGGTTATGTTTTCTTTTTCATTCTCCAAGCCATTTGTAACAATTTTTAGCATTGTGAACAGGGCTTTTGCTTTACCTAGTGAACTGTCTTTATCTCAGCCCATGAGTTCTCCCACTTCTACCTTTCTGATTCTCTTCCCCATCCCACCTGGGGAGAGTGAGCAAGTAGCTGTGTGGTGCTGAGCTGCCTGTTGGGTTAAACCACAATGATTTGATTTATGACAGCTTGTGTCTTTTGAATTAGTACTTTTTATAATACAAGTAATTACTTTAGATCTTCAGTTACAATATTCAGCTCAGAGTTCATCATAGGTTGTACAAAGTCTGAACCATTCTCTGAACACACAACTTCACATGATGGGTACCCATGGCACCTGATGTTTTAATGTGCATTCCCTGATTGATATTCACTATTTCCTATTCCTTTTCTTCTCACAGCTCATCTTTACTGCTGCAGTAGCAGAGTACAATCAGCAAATATCACTGTTTCCAAATTACCCCTCTTTTCAAGGTGATTTCTTAGGTTATACAGCATGGGGTCTGGCAAAGATCCCTGGAGAACAGCAAAGTAGCTTCCCTTCACTGTGAAAATGATATATTTATTCTTAACTATTGTTTTAATCTAACTTTTAACTACATATTTTCCCATATAAAGATCTTTCATCTTACTCATTTGTCAGCTTTGATGAGGAAGCTTGTTTGCTATTTTGGAAATGCAAGTTTACTTAATCAGGGCTTGTTTTCCATGCATGAATGTGCTAAGTTCCTCCTCCCACGGGTGTATCAGAATTCCTCACCTTCCCCTAAGTCCTTCCTCCTCTGAATGAATTGTCTTGTGAGTGCAGGCTCCATACAGCAAGGCTGTTTGACCTCCCTCCTCTTGTGTCAGCTGGCTTTGTTTAGGAAAGTAGCATCAGCCAGGCCAAAGCAGTCTAATACATCTACATAATACTTGATTCTCTACATTTAGAAAATAATTTTGTTTCAAATTTTTCCTTTTAAAATATTGTACCTAAGGTGAAAAAATGCTTCCTGACCCTGTCTTATATCTTGTACCAAGTAGCCTGAAATTTAATGAACTTTTTAGTAAGTTTTTTTTTTTTTAATCGTCCTGTAGATAAAGGACTTTGAATCATAGTTAAAATAGGTATTGATTTTTAAAAATCATCTAGAAAAGTTTGTCTTGTTTGGAAAGGACCTTTGGAAATTCACTGTGCTGAGAGGTGAAAATTCAGAAACAGTTGGGCACTACCTCCTCCTTACTAACAACCTGGTGTGTGGTCTTCAGCAAATCCCTTAGTGACAGTTGTAAAAGGTATGCAAGCCCTCAAGAGGTACATAGGCACCTTGGGGGAGCTTTCAAACACATCTGTGCTGTTAATGTCAAAACACTTTCGCTTCTTCGCCCACAGGAGTGAACGATGAAGGTCACACAGCCCCAGTAATGGAGGCCCAGCCTTTAGTGCCTTCAGGTGAATTTCTGGCCCTGATGAACTCAGTCTGAGTTCTTCCTTTCAGTATAATGTGGGCAGGAACTCTGATCTGTCATGTAGAAATAGGCAATAATGATAACATGGGTTAATTGGCTTTTATCTTACAGTTTATTCATTGAGAAGTGATTGATGTCTGCGCAGTGCTCTGAAGGCGAAGAAAGCACCTGCCCCATATAGCAGACATGCAATAGTCACTTCTGTCCTAATTTATGAGAGGATGAGATTGCATCAGATTAACTAACAGGAGTAGCAATTCATTTGCCTCCCGATGGAACAGCAGAGTTCATGATGAAAGGTGGTTCACCATAGGCAATGCTTATGGTGGCAGTTGTAATTACTGGTCAAATTAGTGTCTCTGCTGTTTTGAAGAGCACTGAGATGTTCAGAAACATCCATCCCTTGTGAGATTTTGTGTGTTTCTCTTGATGATCCTGCAGTGTGCTTGCATTGGGAGCCATTTCTGTTATATGCCAGGGTAAAATATGTAAATAGCATCATGTTGGCTCGGGATAAGAGCGTTATTAATGCTTTTCGGCACTGTAATTATATTCATAGTAAGCCTTCCCTAAGCCCACACTAATTAACAATATTGTGACAAATCAACTTTAACAGAAAAGAACTGTGGACCTTTAGTCGTTTAGTACTGTTTTTCATTCAGCCCACAACCCAAATCTAGTAGCATGGTTTTCTGTACTAGTGTTGGGAAAACTACTGATATTTGAAAAGTTCAGAGCCAGCTCAGTCTTGTTAGCAGAATCCTGTAGATGAAGTCAGTTTGATTCCTCTTTAAATATATTCACAAGAAAGATTCATTAGTTAATCATTAATGTAAGGGAATATTAAAACAGCTTTTATAAATAAGCCATCATATTGAAATAGTTAAGTAAAGTCAATATGTTGTCACTTGAACATGTATTTATCTATTTATTCCAAATCACAGGACGCTTTACAAATATTCACCTTAATTTTCAAATTAAATGGCTTTATAAATATTCTTATCAGGTGATCAAGAGTTGTAACATCCTTAATCCATATACACAAATGAACTTGCTATCTAAATGTCAGGATTTCTCTGTGCCTTTATTCTATTCATTTAGAGTAATTCCAGATGAAGGCTGTTAGGGTTATTTTATCTTCTTTTTAATTTGTACCCCAAAGATTTTTCTCACATACAAGAATTAAATGTGAGGCACATTTAAATCTCTGACTGGCAGTTTCTCTGATTCAAGTCTTGCTGTGATCTCAGTGTTACATATACTGACTCTTATCATTGTAAAATTTCACATCAGGTCTGTGGAGCTGGACTTTCTCTGTTTGTTCTTCTCATGCATTTGTAAATAAAATGCATTCATGAGTCCAAAAAAACAAAGTGGTGTTCTCATATTAGGTTGATTATAAGTCAGCTGTGACTTATAATCTAAGACCACTGAGCTTCAGTGGTCTAAACATTTCATTCTTCAGTTTTGTTGGGAGCACACGTGTTCTGGGAGGCTTTTAAACAAATACTTGAAATGGTTGAAAGATTTACATTGCCAGTGCCTAGCTAAATATGTAGTCTTAAGAAAAGACATGGTTTATTTTGGCACCATTTGAAAAACTCAAATATTTTAAACATTTGTTAAGTTCGAGCTTGCACATTTGAACGAAAAGTTTGCATTCCAAAATTGCATCTCAGGTTACCTGTCTCTCTCTTTTGTATTTTATAATCCCTTTATTAAAATAGTCTTTGCAAAAGAAGTTGAATTTTGGGGTGTTTTATTTTGGTTTTTAGTTAATTGTAAAATATTGCTATTAACTTAATAATTAAGGTAATATTTACTTGGTAACTCAGCTCAACTAAACATCAAAAATGCAAGTCCACTGAAGTGTTTTCAGCATTTAGAGCTTTGGATTTGTTTGTAAAATTAATCAAATACAGGGATATCGGCCAAATCCTGCAGTGCCTTATATTTAGTCATTCTGTGTGCTGTGATGAGTACTAGCCCCGATGTTGGGTACAGACCCAGACAACAGAGAAAACAGGTTGAACTGATAAAACAGAATAGCTCAAGGAAAAAGAAAAGCTATCTTTTGCCTGGAGTTGTTTTTATTTTCTGTCTTTCCTTCTCTTGGCAGAAGAGGGTAGGGGAGGTTGCAATGTTTAGTCTAATTTTTTTCATTTTAAAAATAATTGCCACCTTTGATTTTTCCCATAGGTTTTGACCTGAAACTCGTACTGAAACTTAAAAAGTGAGAATGTATAAATTGAAACCAGTACATTTTGTTTAAATCCCACCAGATCAACAAATACTGGAGCACACCACTACAATTGTGTACATGCTTTGGTGTGTTGCCCAGTCAACAGCCGACTGCAAAGGGTCACACCCCTTTCTGAGAAGCTGTCATCAGGAGGCGTTTGGCATGTTTCTTCCATGGTTACCTTGGGCCAAAGGTCCAAATAGTGCCACATTCACAGGAGCTCCTAGGTATTTGAACAGCTTCTGAATGTGATAGAAGAAGATCCATTATCATATGGTAAAGCAACAACATACCTGGTAGAATTGGTCACACCTGATAAACCTTGCAGAATATGTTACATGAATTTACAGTGATTAACACTCATACATGAATGTGCACACAGCATTTCACATAAAATTGACAAATTTAATGCTTTCCCAAAGAATTCAAAGGATGGAAAATATGGTATATTTTTGACAAAAGGGAAGGGAAGGGAAGGGAAGGGAAGGGAAGGGAAGGGAAGGGAAGGGAAGGGAAGGGAAGGGAAGGGAAGGGAAGGGAAGGGAAGGGAAGGGAAGGGAAGGGAAGGGAAGGGAAGGGAAGGGAAGGGAAGGGAAGGGAAGGGAAGGGAAGGGAAGGGAAGGGAAGGGAAGGGAAGGGAAGGGAAGGGAAGGGAAGGGAAGGGAAGGGAAAAAGCTCGAGATGCAAAAATAGAAAAGTACTTTGACACTACTCTAATTCATTGTTTGAAGCCTTGGGACCTTTGTTCATTTGTGTTTGGCTTTCACTATTGTGCCGCTATTTCACGAGTTCTTTGTGATCAAATAGGTAAACTGCTTACAGTCTACAAGAAATGAGGATACTGGTGTCTAAGTGGAAATCTAAGCAAGATATCAAATATCTCCACTTGGAAGTCAGTTTCAAAAAGTTAACTACTCTCTTCACTTGGATATTTAGATTATTTAGAGAACATATTTGATTCAGATGCAGCCTCTGTAGAACTATACTAGACTAGAAATAGAATAACAAACAGCAGGAAGTCTCCATCAACACATGCTCATAGCACTCATATCACTCCCATTTACTGCCCTAATATACTTTATAAAATTATCAGCTATGTTTCTTCCACTTTATGTAGAGAGAAAAAATATTTCTCACCTCTAGCACTCTACCAATGCAGGAAGAATATCAATATTACAAATTAAGGTTGCCAAACATCAGTGGTACAGTTAAGCAAGAGAGAGAGATGCAAGAATAGATAAAGACTTGGAATGTGATCTGCTATGGCATTTGTTATATAAACTTGTTTTAAAATGGAGGTGCACAAATGAAACGCTTCAAGCTATGGCCTCCAGTATGGCAGAACTAATCTACCACTTAACTGTACTCTTACTAGAGAGAACATTAGCCTCGCATACAGTTCAACAATGTAGGGTTCCATATCCATCTCATAGGATATGTGGGGCTCCAAAATACCACATCATGCATTTTGGACCTAGAGTTATGAATTCTCAATGTATGATCCAGTCAGCAAACAGAGATTGATGTAATTAAATCATAGCTTCAGCTTGGATTCTTCTTCCTGTCAGACAAGGAAGGCACAAATCAGGACACCAGGACTGCCCTATTGGTGCTAAAGCAGCAAAAAGGGAAAGTGAAAGATAGAAATTACAGTTTGAGCAGAACAGCAGAAAGGAACTTTTGGGAAAAAAAAAATGTGGAAGCTTAGTCTGCTTCAGATTAAAAACATAATGATTGCCACTGAGTGACAGAAATACTTTGCTTTGCATAACCAAAGAAGTGGAAGTCAAAGCACAGCATAGCTTTTAAAATCTTTGAAAGCAGGTGTCTCACTAAGGCTAAAGTTGATGTGAGAGCATAAGGCTAGAAAATTTGTTAAAATTTGGTTTTGTTCATTTTTTTTCCCACTATATTCTTGTTTGATAGGACAAGCTACCTTGGTTCTAAATTGTGAATAAGACAACATTCCTAATTAACGTTTAGCTGTTTTGGTCACTGTATAACCAATATGTACAATTGGCAGTGTCCCCTCTGCTTCTCACAGGTTGAGTAATAGAAATGGCAGTTGTCCTATCAACTAAGGCCGTTTTGGTATAAATATGACATAAAAGTAATCATATCAAAATAATAAATATTGAGCCCTTTTAAGGTTTTCATCAAGAAATCTCGGCACCTGTTTAAAAAAAAAAATATATTATTTATTTATTATTAATTAATAAATTAATTTACTTATTATTTATTATAAATTTAATTTATTATTGAATGTATATACTAAAATTTATCATTGTATAATTTATTATTATTATTATTATTATTATTATTATTATTATTATTATTATTATTATTATTATTATTATTATTATTATACTTTCTCCCATAAATTGGTAAAATAAATGGCTAAATATATATTTGATTGCATGTTGGATGTCTTCACACTGGACCTGATTGGAATTGACTGAACTAGACTGAAGGTTTTCTTAACATCTCTACTGGTGTGGGCACTGTGTGTCCAGATGTCAAAATCTTACTGTGGCTCATGTGCATGTGAAATGCCACCTCTGGCCATTCAGAGCTCTTCTTCACAACATTTCTAACAGTTACACTCTCTGTCTTGCAAAGCCACAGCTTGCAAAGCCATAGCTTCTTCTGTCCAAAAGAGTAGTTCTCCATCCTGACCCAAAGGCATCAGATATGGGACAAGCTGCATGCAGGTATGGAACTTTTGTGTGAGTTTGCTCCCCTCCTGATAGCTTGAAGTGCAGGAGAACAAAGATGTGTAAACTCAGGCTGTTCTCTGTGTTAAGCAGAGACTTGACTAAGGATTGTGCTGCCAGTGTGCAGGGATATCTGTGGAGAGGGAGAGGGAGGGCTCTCATCTTCAGAAATACAGCATCAAACATCTGAATACAGTAGTGGCTGCCATCACATGACTGGAGTAGAGGCCAGAAAGCTTCACAGTTTTGCTCTGCTTTGATCACATAATGGAGAAACTCAGCTCAATTGCTTTTCAAGCAGCTAAATGCCCTGCTCCCTCCATATTTTGCTTGTCTGCTCGTGATAACTTTATTTCCCAAGAGCTCTAACAGCCACTAGAGTAAGACTCTTATAAATCTGAACTGCCTGTGCCTAAAGAAAATATGCTTTCATCAGTGTATTTTTGTGAAATCCCACAGGACCGTTCTCAACATTCCTATACAGCTAAGCCACAACTGCCTGTTGTAGCTATCTTCCCTGATTTTCAGTAATAGCATTATTCTTGTAAATTTCCAGTCATTGAGATTTGATCTGTGAATGACTAATATTGCATGTCACAAAGAGTTTCATACAGAACCTCACCACCCTTGCACAGACTCATTTCCTGTGGAGCCAACCATTTGTTATCAGGTGAGCTGCTATCTGTTATCTCATTAAATGTCTGATTTCTTTTTTTTTTTTTCACTGCTGTTGGCATTTTATCTTCCTAGGGCTCTTCTCAAACCACCTGCTGCAGGTGCCTAACTGGCTGTTGTGACTATTGCTCTCCACTAGTAGTAAAGTGAGCCAAGGTCTGGCAGGCTGAACCACATATTACCCTCTTGACCCAGGATGTGTGGGAGATATACCACCACCTGTCATAGGCATGTCCTGTTCCCGCCTTCCACCCCACCCCCAACCCCACTTGCCAAACCTGTAAATTATGTCTTTGGTTCCTATTTAGTTACTCTTCTACCTAAGTGATTCATATACAACATGTGTCTAGCTAGCTAACAGGTCGGTTTATAGTGATTATAAGATGTGCATATGGCATAGTTCAGCCCAAAGAAAAAGATTGCCTTGGCTTGAACAGCTATTGCTTTTTGTAAAGGTGGAAAACACTGATAGAGTGGCTCAACAGGTAAAAAACCCATGGCAAGCTCCTTCTCCTCCTTAATATACTGTTGCTTTTCTGTTGAACTCATCCTGGTAAAGCTGGATGCCAACCAAGCTGTCATTAATTCCATCACCCCTTGGTCTGTTACAGAGTGGCTTCCCTTAAAGCTGGTCCCAGGCCTTCACGTGGAACTACACACAATTACAGATCCCTGACTATAGAGCATGGAGAACCCACTGCTGTTATTGAACTTGTTTTCTAGACTGTCTTTCTCTTCTGTCATCTCCAGACCAGAAAGTCTCATTACTCTTCTTTTTCCTGTGGAGTTAAAGAGCGATTTACTCTCCCAAATCCTCCCCTTTTTTGACAACTGGAGACCATTAATAGATTACCATTAGCCTTTTGTTGGATAAACTGAACAAGGGGAGCTTCTGACATCACCTACCAGATATTGCTCAGACAAGAAGGCATTCCGGAATCCTTTCTGATTCTTGGGTGTAGGGATACTTGAATTGGACACCACTGCTTTCCTGGTCTCAGACATGCTCTGTATGAATCTGATCTCTCCCTGTACTTCTCCTGATCCCAAGGACCATGCTCATTTGCTAAGGCACAGCACCACCCAGGACCTCGTGCTTGGTGGGATACCCAGCATGTCCACCCAGTGATGCAGTCTCCCATGCTGTAAGTGTGCTCTGCATCCTCAAGTAAGTTGCATGACCTTATCTCCATGGTGTTAAAGGAACCTGCCTTCATTTCAGACAGTAGATCGTATCTGGAGTCAAAATAAATTACCTCAATAAAAGTGAAGTTGGAGGAAGATAAAGAGGGAGGAAAAAAAAAAGAGAAGAAAGTATTTCAGGGACTGAAGGATGAGCAGAATAAAGGAAGAGGGGAGAGGGATTACAAAGGAAAGGACAAGAACATGGGAAAGGAGAAAAAGAGGGGGTTGAAATACAGCAGGAGTAAGAAGTTGGCACCTAAGTGAGAAAAAAAAATAACTTCTGAGAGAGGATGGAAAGAGAGCACTACAATGAGAAGGAACAACCTGAGCAAGAATAAAAGTAGAGCTAGAGAGCCATTCAGAGACATGTATTTGTGGTTCATTCTTCCTTCAACATTTTCAGGATGTGGGAGAGACCAGACCGAAACTGATCCAAGGTACAAAACAATAATGCAAGAGTAAGCTGAACAAAAGATGATAAAATAGATGTGGAAGTCTCATTTTAGTAAGCTCTGCTTCATGAATGCTGATTCCTGTATCCTTTATTTTTATTGCTGGACCATGAATGGTCCCAGTAATGGAAAGAAATAGCTGCCTGTCATAGCCATCTGAAAGTCACAAAAGCTGAAGCGAGGAAGATGTCTAGTAAGGCTGCTACAGAGAAAAAAAAAATGTGATTGTGCAGTCAATCTTGTTGGTTTAGTTGTGTTCCATGGTGATTTTAATTACACTGTAACTTGAGCTAAGTCAAAGGATGGCAAGAATAGTGGCTGGATAGAGGAGGTTAGTGGAATGCAAATAGAAAGAAGTGGTGTTGGGGGCAGGTCTGATGGGCAGGGGGCAAAGCTGCTGGTGGCACCAGCATGACAGGCTCCCAGAGGCAGGCAGGGCTGGCAGTGAGGGATGACAGCCACTCATTGGCATGGTGATTCTGCACTGACCATGAAAGGGAGGGAGAAACATGTCCCTGCTGATGGTTAGGAGAGAGGAGGTCTCAGGGGTGTCATGGGAATAGAACTGCAGAGCTGAATGCTAGCACGGAGAACTCACTGTCCCAGGCAGACCCTTCACAAAATATGAGGCCATACCTTGAATTCACTCGAGTTTTGCCATAGTTGACAGCAGTACTCCCTTACAACCAGAGGGGTATCCAGCCACTGGGTGGTAACTGAGCTTTCAGGTCGATCAGTAGTGGATGGTACATCACTTATGCCACTGACAGACCCTAAATGAATACTGTTTGAATAAGCAATGATATCAGAGCTGTGTGCTCTGCAGCAATTGAAAGAAAAATTATCTAGATGACTAGCAGAGAGAGGCAAGAATTTTTGACTAAAGTATTGCTAGGAACATTAACACGTTGATTGAAATACACCTGACACTGCTACCCTGAGGGCTGCAAAGCCATGTAAGATACATGAAGTATTCACTTCTTCAGTCTATGCTGCAGCCTTCTTATGGTAACAAAAAGCTACTGAAGGCCAATACTAAGAACACTCATTTTAGTGATGTAGGTATAATATTCGATTTTGATCAGGAAAAAGAAAGAAAGCTCAGAAAAGTGTTTGTTTCTATGGTATGTACTGCACATGTGGCCAATAAGTCTTATTATTGAGGGGAGGGATGGTAGCACGTGGTGGCATGTGACACATTTAAAGGTCTCATATTTCTTAGCAGACAAAAGCAGTCCCAGGGCTGACAAATGGCTCTGAGCATGGCAGAGCTGGCTGCACCCCTCTGCTTGGAGCAGTGTGCAAGCAGGGGCCCTGGGGGCTCCTCTGAAAGCCAAGAACCCCCCTGCAGCAAACTTTTACTGCATCAGGGGATCAAGACCACAGATTTCCCCTTTGATTTTTTCAAGAGCTCTTGTCATACCAAAGAAAAGCCAGTATTAAATGTGTGACACCTTTGCCCCTGCTCTTTGGGGAGCTCTTATCACAAGAGAAACTGCATTTCTCTTTTCAGACTGTAGAAGGATGCAGAATGCATCGCGCTTCCTTACAGTGCCCTGGAACATCAATGCTAAAGCAGAAAATTAGCAATGGACAGGTTGCAAAACAAATTCCATGAAGTTTCCTTTGTGAAGAAGCTGATCCAAGTTTTTGTTTTGTTTTGTTTTTCTTCAACAAAAACAGGTCTCAGAGGGCCAGGTGGAAGCCTTGTTGCTCTTTCCTGTCAAGACACCACCTAAAGTTGTAGATTTAATAGCAAAGTCATATTCCATTTCCTTCTGTTATATGCATGCATAGATAAGATTTTAATTTGCCTTAAGACTTTCATGCCATAAAAAGTAAGAACATTGTCATTTTAGTAAAAATTACTTGAACTCTGTGTATTATTTTCATAATCCCATCTCCCACTCCTGTATATCAGCATTTTTTCTGTATAGACCCTGTGGCTTGTATAAGTCCTGCTTTTCTATAGCTGTTTCTTGACAGCAGGATCAACCCTACTCCTGCCAGGTGCTGAAACTACTGATCTTGCCTCAGCTGAATAAAAGTTGTGGGTGCGACACCACTGCTCTGAGCTCCGCTCTGTGGAATGCTACATTTGTATTAACATGTATCTTTCTTTGTGATTTTTTTTTTAACTGAAAATGATGCCCTTTAAAATCTCTTCCTGGAGAGAGAGAGAGAGAGTTGGAGAGAGAGAGAGAAAAAAAAATACACTCCCCTTGGAATTTAACCTTAATTTGAACCAAGATCGGTGAAAGAAAAGCACTTTCGTGCATTGTTCACCAGCTCCACCCAGCCAGCCCCTTATCTAACCTGCGTCTCTATTGCTTATAGCTTTGTAACTTTTGCAGTAGTAGGCTCCACATGCTCTTACATGCTTTAAAACCAGCTTGGAGACAGGGTGACACTACAATAGCAAGAAACACCTAGTGATCCTATCTTGCTAGCCCTTAGACTGTGCAGTGCAGTAACAGGGGCTGGCTTAGAAAGGGCCTAGTGAGGAGCAGGGTGAGCAAGCAGCCCTCTTAGCCCTGGCTGCTGGCAAAGGGGACAGTGGCTTCATAAGCCCTGAGCCAGCCTCTCCCTACACCCCGAAGCAGAGGATTTTAACCATTAGTAACTCTCGGTTTTAACCCAATTCCTTGTGTTGTTTTTTTTCCTCCTTTAGAGAGAAGCAGCCAACCCTTCATTTGCATGACGTCAGCTCAGGGTCAAAATTCACCTTTAAACACACACATAAAACAGCAAGCTTCCTTGTTTGCTGTTCAGAGGCGGACTTCCACTGCATGTCTCCTGTTGTCTGGATGGGGGGAACAGCCAGTGTATTGCCTTCCCATTACTTTTTGCTTCCTAGAACAGGCAGACAGCTGCTCCAGGTGTGGTCCACCTTTATGCTGTCCCCTGGCTTCCATCAGCCATCTGCTCCCTGCAGCCCTCTCACGCTCCCAGCCTCCCTCAATTTCTCCTGACTGGTAACCGCTTGGCCCACCTGCCTCTGCTCACCTTCTGCTTTATATCCCTCCCTTCCACATCCTGCTTCCTCAAGGCACTCGTTGCTCGTTATTCCCACCCCCACATCCCTCATGCTCCACTCTTACCACTTCTCAAGGGTTTATGTGAGCCTTATGTTGCCCTTTTAGCTAAGCACTGTACCCCTTCACCTGCAGGCAGACGTGGCACACACCTGGTGGAGGGCAGTGGGTGGTGTCACCATGCCAGCAAAAATAAAATAAAATAAAATGTCCATCACCTGGGGAGCAAACATCTTAAAACTGAAGGCAGGAATCAGACATTGATGATAGCTGCTCGAAATAAAGACCAAATTTCGTGCAGCTCACAAGGAAAGAGAGGATGCTATTAAATGCACGAATAACTTGCCATGTATCCTCCCCTCTTTTAACAACCGCCGGCTGCTTTTCTTTCAAAGAGAAGTTTTGCGAAATGCTGTTTGTTTTTGTTTCAGGTGGACTGCAATAAAACCCTTCAAGGAAATACTGCATATAGCATTGTTCCTACTCTCCTTGAGTGTTTGAAGGACCCCTCAGAAGGAGCATGCACCGGGAGACGGGAGGGAGGAAGAAGGAAAAAAAAAAAATAAGAAGAAGAAACATCAAGGAGACACGGTTAAGCATGAATCATTTCGGTCTCTCGGTTGAACCCGAGGCAAGATCAGATTTCACATCCACCCTCGACGGGGCTGGCATTTTCACACACGCTGCAAACCCCTTGGCGTGGAGGTGCCTTCATCTCGCGGTTACTACGGGGGGGGGGGCAGTGGAGTGTATCGAAGCCAGATTTGTTTTTTTTAATTCTTGTTTGTTTGTTTTAAGAACACTGCTGATGCGAAGAACGGTTACTTGTGCTAAAAAAAAACGAATGCCCAGATCGTACGGGCAGGCTGGGAGGTACCGAGGTACACCCCCGGGCAGCTGCAGCTCCCAAGTGCGGGGGTCTCCGGGGAAAAGCAGAGCCTCTGGAGCGGCTTGACTGGCAGGAGGAGGAGGAGAAGGAGGAGGAGGAGGAGGAGGAGGAGGAGGAGGAGGAAATCCCTCCGGCCGCTGCCCTGCGCTGACTCAGCTGTCGGGGCGGGGGGGCTCAGCCCTGGCTTTAAGGACCAAGAAGGGCGTAGGGGGTGGGCAGGACTACAGAACAGCGGTAGGTTGGCAAGTTGTGCTACATCCCCGGCACCCCCAGTGCCCCCGCTGCCGGTGGCAGCCTGCCCCCGGGCTTGTGCACGCCTGCAGGAAGGAGGAGGGAGAGAAGGGGGGACGGGAGAGGAATCCCGGGGAGCCCCAGAGCCCACCCCCCCGCCCCACAGCCCTGTTCCCATACCTTCTTCCTCAAAAGCACCCCGCAAAGTGCTTTCTTTCCTCCCGCGAGGTGCCCTGATGTTTAGCAACACAGAAAACATTTTGTAACTTAAACCGGTGTTATTGTATTATTTTGTATACTCTTTTTTTTTTTCCACCTAGATCTCTGATTTTTCACGTCTCCTGCTGTGTTCATGCTGGCTCAGGCGTGATGCATGTGCCAAACCGCAAAGCCTATGGAGCACAGGTCCTTGCAGATGAGGAGAGCTTGAGCCTGCGACTTCCGTAAATTAAAGAGCTCTGTGTCTTCGTGTGTCTGTGCACTGACTGTTTTCAGAGGGTTTTAGCTGTGGTTTGCCGCTCAGTATTGAAAGGTGTTATTGACACTTACAGGAGAAAAAATGAGAACGAGATTTTTTTTTTTTTCCTTTTCATTCATTTTAAGTATAATGGTTTCTCTTTGGTTTTCCTTCTTCTATTGTGTCCCCTACTAATAGCGTGGGCACCGCCGTGGGAGGAGGACTGTTGCACTTCTCCACCGCATCGACACGTGCTCTGTGTTTGCTGCAGCCCGGAGTACCAGGCTGTTGAGAAATATTCGATCCCAAATGTATACAGTGATGGTTCTTAGACTGCCCTGGCGTAAAGAATCCACCTGGTTGAGTACAGTGACCTTGCTTCCTCCGAAATAAAGAATTTGAAAAGCAATGACTCATTTCCATGAACGTCTTTCCTGATTAATACTGAGGTTTTTATTCTATTCCTGTATTTCTAGAATGGCGGCAATATTTATAGTGGGAACGCAATTATGCCTTAGAAAGCATGTTAATGCATATTAAAGACTTGAGTGTTACCCGAGACATAAAGGGGTTGTAAAATCTGCCAGTAGGGCAGACTGAAAGCCCCGGTCTCTCAGATGAAACATGTGCTAAAAAGTTCAGAACTACTGTGTGAAGAGCCGTCACTATCAGACAATATGTGAAAAACATCGTTTTCCTTGCTCATTTTTAGTGCAAGAAATGTATCTTCATGGCATCCAGATGAGACTGTACACTTTTTCTGAGCTTTAACCATCAAAACCGGTGTTAAAAAAATGTTGCCGGGCTCTCGCCGTCCCATCCTGCCAAGTGCTGTGCACCTCCTAGAGGCACTCGGAATTGCTCTTATTTAATTAGGTCTTATTTACTTATTACATTCCGGTAACACATGGGTAGCAACACGCTCTGCAGCGGGAAAAAGCCGCGGTCGGCGCCTGGGGAGCTGCCCACCGGATCCTCGGCCCTGCGGCCGGGGCAGCAGCGGAGCTAGAGCCCGTAGCACCCCTCAGCATTCCGAAGCAGCTCTTCGCTTTGCCTGGGGGTGTCCGGATCTCAGCTGGCTTCGTGTGGAAAGCAGGAGCGGATAAAGGACGGTTTCGGTGGGAGAAGGAGCAGTCGGACACCGCTCCCACGCAGCAGCCGGCTCTCTCTCGGCTGTCTCTGCCACCCATCTGGGTTCCTAAACGGCTTGCATTCGCACAGGCACACAAAAAGGGTTTCCCTGCATCAACCTGCATATCCCTGACTTTCTGCGCTTGGGCGTTTGCTCGCTTCTTCAGCCTGGGAGAGCACGATCCCAGCCAGTCTCACCTTCGCAATTGCCAAAGGGCTCCAATAGGGATGAGGCAGAAAGGGTTTCCCCTTTTCGCCGGGGCGACCCCCGCTGCTACCCCTTCCCAGGGCGGCCGTGGGGACCCTCGGGACCCCCCAGGGCCCTGGACTTGAGGCCAAATTTGACAGGCGCCCGCCGCCGTTGTTTCAGGGCGGGCTGAAGCCCGCGGATCGGAGTTTGGGGTCCGCACCTCGCTGGGCTTGTTTCCAAAGGGAAAAAGTTTCCCGTGGCTTCCCCTCCGCCGAAATTCCCGCAGAAGCTCAGAAATAAGGGGGGGGGGAGGTTCCCCTCGCAGCCCCCTCTGCCGCCCCGCGGATTGATGATGCTCCGTAATGCTCCGCCAGCACCACAGGGAAGGGGGATCCGTCCTAAACGTGGCTGCTGTTTCCATTTTCTATGCCTGATAGATTGCAAGGGAAAAAAAAATAACGATCAATCCAAATGAAAGTGATATTTATGGTATTTTAAATCCAATCGCCTCTGCATCTGTTTCACGGAAAATACAGCCGCGATTGGTAAAACATAAATCCACAGACCTTACTTCAACCTATGTGTTAAATCGTGGAATTTGGAAGAAAAAAAAAAAAAAAAAAAGAGGGAATTGTGTTTAATTTGGCGAGTCTCTTCTGTTTATTTTTGTTTAGCGCTGCATAGTATTACATGCAACTTTTGGCCCTGGGAGGGATGAAGGGCGGGAAGCCCTGAACTGATGTAAAACAGAAGAAATGCAGGCTACTTAATGTCTGACTGGTCCAGCGAGCTGGAGATGGTGCCATGTCCTGCTTTTTACTAGAAAGAAGTCTGGCGTGAAAGCAGGATCTTTGTTGCCTAGGAATTAAGTTGTAGCTGCTGCTTATTCCTTACCTGAACTCCTAATCCCCTGTTTGTGCTACAGCACAAAACAAATTATTTCTCGTAGACCAAAGAGCTCCCTTGTAACAATTAAAGTCTATTGTGTAAAAGCATAAATGGCGCATTGATCGTTAAGGTAAAATGACTTGTAAAAGGTAATTCTTGAAGTATGTGGTCATTTAATCTATACTTTGGAGGAGTCATTATGCACAGGGAAGTAAACTACAAACAGTAAAATGCTTAGTTAGCCAGTTAGCGTGTATGCTTTGTCTAAATAGACCTCAGCAGAAAGAAAGTGAGGTTTGCTCCTAGTTCTGGAGAAAACAAGGCATTTTGCTACTGTTTTTCCCCGGGAATATCCACATTATTCCCGATTTTTCTTTTTTAAAAATTTCTTAAACAAATAAACGCACATGCACCTCAAATAAAAATAAAACCCCAAAGCACTTCATGAGGTGGGAAATATCCTGATATCCTTGAACCTCGGACTCTGCTGAGGTCAGTGCAATCTCGGTCCACACTCATTAGGAAAAAAAAAAAAAAAAAAAAGGAAAAAATCTACCCCCTGCCCAGGGAGTGTTTAAAAGGAGGAGTGTGGATCCACATAAACCAGTCCTGTCAAGGTCAGCTTTGTCTTGTGAAAGGAAAGGCGACAGGGTCAGCATTATTGCACATGAGGAAATCCCCACGGGGATGGAAGGGATGATCTCTCTCTCCTTCTTTCTCCCCCTTTGGCCAAGTGTCCTTCACTCGGGCAAGATTCCCAACGAAGCCAATGGGCATTGGCTTCTTCCCCTTTGGGGGACGCGCAGCAGTCACTGGGAAGTTTGGAAAGGCGAATGGGTTCCTCGGTGGGAAGGCTGCGTGTCTCCGGCGTGCAGAGAGATGCGAGAGGCAGAGGTCGCACCTCGAGCCCATCTCACTGCCCGCGCCCGCGTGTGACACGCACAAGGCCCCGCAGCCGCCCGCCCCCCTTTAAGCACTCCTTGGAGTGTTTTGCTTGGCTTTGAAAATTAGCCTGTTTGGTTAACATCCGATAGAAAACATTTACGCTGGAAGCCAAACAGGCAAATATTTTAATCTCTCATATTAACACAGCGTTTTTTTCAATCGGGTGGGTTTTCTATTCCGATTATTTATTTATTTACATGCGCCTTCTTCATTCATTCGCTCCGTTCATTCATTCACTCGCTCGTTCCTTCATTCATTCATTCATTCACTCGGCCATCACTTGCCCTCCCCCGACGAGACTGGGGCCGACGGTAGCCCGGGATGAGCCCCAGGGGCGCCGACCCCCACCGGGCTTTGCTGGCCCGCCCGTCGCCCTAAGCCGTGCCGGGGCGTGTTTGGGGCTGGAGCCCCCTCCCCGAGCCCTACCGAGCGTCCCTCTGGTGCCTGCGAGCAGGCGGGGACCGCCGAGGGCCGGCGGCCCCAGGCGGGGACCCCCCCGGCCGCAGCCCTCCCTCTGCCCCGCCGGCACGGGGATAGGCTCGGGGCCGAGGCAGGGCAGGTAGAGCCGGACGGGGGCGGCCAGCGGGGCTCAGCCGGCCCGGCGAGGGAAATGTCAGGCACCTCTAACCCGGCCGGTGTCCACTCGGCCAAGCGAGGGAGGAATGCGCAGTCGGACCACCAACGTGCCTTGATCCGTACAATGCACCACTTAATACACTTCTGTAATTTAAACTGCTGGGGACCCCCTCCTTCCAAGCCGATTTTCGATATAGGTGTTTTCTCATCCCCCCCCCCTTTCCCTTTGAAATGCCCCCACCCCCCTCACCCTCCCGCTCCCTTTCTTCTGAGCCCCGCTCTCTAATTCTAGATGAGTATTACTTTGCTCTTTTCGTTGGCCAAGCACAATTGTGTTATTGGAGATAATGAATTCAATCCCCATCAAAGAGTATTAGGAGCGCCTTGGCCCTGTAGTGCCTTTTTTCAAACCGGGAATGAAAGGCAGAGAGAAAATTCTCTGGGTAGCCTCCGCGATGGCAGCTTTTGAAGTGAAGGGAGGCGGGCATTGTTGTTCACATTTTTGTCCATACGGCTGAAGAAAGACCGGCGGCTTTTGATGAGAAGATGAGAACCGCCTCGTAAGTTGAGCAACAAGTTAGATGGCGAAGCCTTACCGCTGCCTACTGCCTGTGGATAACATATGTCCCGCATTAATAGGGGCTCAAGGGAACAATTGCCCGGGGGGCGGGGTGGGGGGAGCTGTGCACCGGCTAGCGGCTCCTTCCTCCCCCTTCCTCCGAACCCCGATGCCCCCATGGGGGTGTTTTTAAGGGAGACTCGAGGAGATGCTGCACGGCTCCCGGCCGGGAAGGGACTCGGGGGGTCTGGGACGGGCAGGGCGCTTCCCTCCGCTGCCAGCCCCCGGCCATACTGCCGGGGCTCCTGGGGGCTGGGGCGCGATGCTGCGCGTGTGTCTGGAGGTGAGGGCATCCCCTATTCCCAAGCAGGAATCTTTCTCTTATTTGTATTTATTTGTTTCTGCTAAACGTGGAGTCGAGACTCGGTTTTGTTGCTCTGTTTCTTCTCCCTTGCCTTTTTGAACAACTTCATAACATACCTGAAGTTCGTAAAGTATTCCTTGGATAAAACAGCCAGCCAAGGAAAAAAGGCAGAGGGAAAACATATGTTGGTCACATCAGATAACCTCAGAACTGGAAAACTTGTTGCATACATTTGAATAAGTTCAGACATGCTCTTATTCCAATCTCCTGCCCCGCGGTTCAAAGATTCCCCGCCCCGGGGGCTTTATTATGCTAAAGAGGTCATTACTGAGAGTCACTATGGAGAGATCCCGGGTTTCAGAATGAGGCCCACCTCCTGGTCACCAACATGTTTACATTTTCCGCCGGTCATAACCGGAGGAAATGTGTGTTAGCAACCTGCCGGGCAGGCTCGAGGGAAAAAAAAAAAAAAAAAAAAAAAAAAAAAAAAGGAATAAAGGGGAAAATATATTTCAGCTGCTGCGCAGTAGATCGCAAATGTAGATGATTCACCGGGGAGCACTTAGAAGCAGAGGGCACAAAGGCGGTGTTTGCCGTGGGGATGGCTGCTGCCAGCGGACCAGCCCCGGCTCCGTGCGGAGGATCCCAGCCCCGGCTGGGGCTGGGGGTGCGGGGAGAGCCCCCTGCGGAGCGTGGGCTCCCCCCGCAGCCTCCCGAGCCTCGACGGCACCCGGCACCCTGAGTGCCCCCGCCCCGGTTGATCAGGATGATCTTCCCCATGCACGACCCCGGCACCCTTTTGCTGCCGAGAGGTGTCCGCAAGCTGAAATGCAGCCTCCTGAAGCGTGCCCGGCCGGGGATGCCAACCCTCCAGAAGCCCCCGTTCTCCCCCTCCCCCCTCGGCACCAGGTGAAGGCGAAGGACGGGGTCGCAGCCCCACGATGGGTTGGACCACAGGTGGGCATGTGTCGGGCTGTCCCCGCCCGACAAGGCTCCGGAGCCCACCGGGCCCGGGCCCGCTGCCGCCCGCCCCGGTGCCGCCCCCGCAGCGCCCTGGAGCTGTCCCCGCCGTGGGGGCGTCCAAGGAGCGCCCAGGGCAGTAATAATAATAATAATAATAATAATAATAATAATAATAATAATAATAATAATAATAATAATAATAATAATAATAATAATAATAAATTCCCCATTCTCTCGGTAGCTCTCTCTTGAAATAACGAGCAGGTGTAGGAGCCTTTGATAGGAAAATTAGATTGCCAATAATAAATCAGGAGTGACAAAATAACAACGGAAACCGACGAGGAACTTCCCCTAAAACAACCCGGCTGGGCAAAACCCATCCGAGCAGTCCTCCCGCAGCAGAGGGGCCATTCCGGGAAATGATCGTTTCAATGAATTCAGCTAAATATAGGAGTTTTGGGGTGGGGGGAAGAGAGGAGACTGCGTTTATTTTTCCCTCTTAGACCCAAATGGATCCCGTCATGAGGCTACATCTGTTTTAAATCCTGATGAGTGGAGACAAAGGTGAGCGCTGGCAGTTTGATCTGTCCAAAGTTCAAAGATCTGAAATCTCAATGAGTTTCTGTTTGAGGTGAAGGGGAGAAACACAAACACCATGGCACGGCTTGGGCCAGAAAGTTGCGCGGTTCGGGAGTGAAATGCGAGGTTATTTACACTAATCTATCCTTAACTGCTACTTTGTCACAATGGGCAGAATAATTAGTAGAAAATAACCAGAGAGAACAAAGGCAGGTTTTCTTCCTATCACATCCCATTTTCCACTCTTCCATATTTTTTTTTCTCCCGCTGAAAAGACCTGCAAATCGCAGAAAATGCATATTCTATTATTATTTTTTTAGCTATTACTCTGCATTTGCTGGTAGCCAAGAAACCCGGATTTGCTTTAAGAGAAAAAATGAACCTTTTTACAATGCAGCTCTTGACGTTTAAATAATCAAACTAATTGCATTTTTATTTTAGCTATTAACCATTATCCTGTATTTCCTAACCCAATCTTGCAGCGTGGGAGTGTTGCGAGAACTTACGTCTACATTCCTTACCTCAGTCACTCTCTGTGCACTATTGTGATGTGATTTTCGCCTGGTCATTGTGTTTTGTGTGTATTTCCACTTGTCTCCCCTGGAAACAAATACATATTAATTATATATATGTTAATATATACAATATATGCATCTATACACCTCCCGAGAGAACTTTTCATCCCATGTTTATGCGAGGATAATTTGCTTCTTCACGAATTAAAATCATCACCCTGAATGCACATGAGAAGTGTATATTTATTAAGTGTCTGTTTTAAAACATTTTTTTTCAAAGCGATTAAACACGTCTAGGCACACACGTACGCCTAGATCCCGTTTTATCACAGCGGAGAAGAAATAATACAAGGTGCGTTATTATCTCACTCAAGCGTTTTATCTACAATATTGCTGTAAAATTAAAAGAAAGCCAATCGCTCTAGTTGGAGTTACAGCAAGGGAGTTCCTTTATTTCTGGTTTGTGCTGACGGACCAGTACCATTCAAGTATTCAGTATCTACTCCACAACTCGAAACAACATCTGAAGCTACGCCAAAGGCTGAAGTGTTTTCTTGCGCCGTTCTTTTACGACCTGCTTTTTATTGACTTAGTTTCTGGAGGAAAAACTGCCCGGGAAATATTTTGCCTCCTCTTCCCGTCCGGCAAATTTTAAATCAATTCCTTCCACTAACCACACACCCTGCCATCGTTTGCCGATTTAGCTGCCGGGCTTGTCCATCCAGACCCCTAAAATGAACTTCCCTTCCCGATTTTGGGTGCCGGGGGCTGTTTTCATCCCATCGACTCTCCCCACCTGCGGAGAGCAGGGGCCGTGCGGAGGTGCCCGGGGCCGGGGCCCCCTCCCGCCGCCCTCCCCCTCCCGGTGCTGCCGGCCCCTGCCCCAGACGGGGAGCTCCATCGGCGCCCCAGATCTTCCAGTGCCTTCACGGAGAAATCCCCCGCCGCCCTGACCGGCTCCCCGCTTGGCTTTAATGACGCTAAATGAGCCGTTTTCGCTCCCTCGCACGTGGCCGGTTGGAGATAATTGCCGGGCAGGAAAAGGCGAAGCTCCCCTATAAATTGCGGCGGCGGCCGGAGGCTGCAGCCCGCCGGCTCCCCGCTTTGCCGGTGGCCTGGGGCTGAGTTCTGGCAAGGCAAAAAACCCGCATCCCCCGGCTGTCCCCCCCCCGGGCGGAGCCACCAGTCCGGCTGGAAGGAGATGCTCGTAAGCTCCCCTCTGAACGTTACGGGGCGGGGGGGGGGATATTCTCCTTTTCTATGGAGCCCACTTCCACCCTTGTTTTGCACCGGGGTATTCGTGAGCACGGGATTAAGGCCGGGCAGCTTGGAGCTGGGCAGAAAACAGGGGACGTTTCTTCCCCCTGTTGACTTCCAACGTGCTTTTTGCGACGACCCGCATCCCTGCTGTGTCAGGGAGTCACTGCCCGCCTCGGCCACCATGTACCCGCACCAAGAAAAAGAAAGAATATGGCCTGGGTGGCGGCGGGGCACACGCTGTATCCGTGACAGGCTCCGCTCCTTATCTCTGAGAGGTTTGGAGCCGCGCTGGTCCGCTTAAACCCTTTTACTGCCCACGCCCCGAATATTTCCATTACACACGGTCTGTGCTCCTCAGCTGATATGTGAGACCTGCTGCCTTATCGCTGGCGGTCGATTGATATTTTCTGTGTACAAGCCTAAGGCATTAAATCAATGTCTCCGCTCCGAAGTGGCATATTCTCTATAGGCTGGTCTGTGGGAGACAAGCGAAGTCCTGCTGAAAACGGGCTTCGTCCTGCCTTGATTTCGCACGAAGCTCCTTTTGGCAGAAAAAGTGGGACTTTAAATAGCATCCACCTGCCTGAACTTGGTGCTGAGCTACCTGGAGCTGCCCCTGGCTTCGGGGAATTTGGTATTGTTGGGTGGCTCACAAAAGGCAGCGGGCAAAGGGGCTGAGCCCAGAGGTTCTGGCAAAAGCTCCTGTTCCCAACACGCTGTCGGACCCACCCGCGGCGGGGTCCTCGATCCATGTCTCCGCCGACCGAGTGCCCCCACGCCACAAAATGCCGGAGCCGGCAGCGCCGTGTCCTCGATCCTGCCACCCACACCGAAGGTGAGCCCCCACGGCAGAGGGGCTCTAAAATATTTTTTCAATATTTTTTTTTTCTCGGTAGCAGCTTTGGAGGAATTCTGTTAGTTTGTGAGATTACCATGTGGTTGGCTTGGCTTTTCTTTTTTCTCCCACACTTAAATTTAGTTTGTCGCCGCTGTCCCTAACCCGTCAGGGGGGCAATTATGTGCTAATTACGGGAATTACACGGGCCTTTTATCCGGCCGTCTTGCACGAAGGGGGCTGAGCACGGCGAAATCTGTTCCCGTTTAAACCCCTCCCGACGATGCCTTGCTGGGGAGCAGCGCTCGCCAGCCGCCCTTAGCGGTGTCAGGCTGAGGCTCGGAGGCAGGACCTGGGCTCGGCCTTCCGTTCCCGGGGAAGTGGTGTCTCATCCCAGCCTCCTCGGGGCGAGAAAGAAACTAAAAGAAAAAAGGCAGCGCCGCCCGCACGCACAACGCCCCGCGATAAAAAACGCGCGCACGCCGGCGCAACCTGCGCGCCCCGCGCAGCGCTGGTCCCATCCTCCCGCAGCCACCCTGCCGGCCCCTCCGCGCCAGCTCCGCTGTGCAAACCGCTCCTCTTCGCAGTCCCCCTTCAGGGCTCCCTTTGCTTTTATCGCAAGTGGCTCTTCTGCCCGGCTCCCGCCCCATAAATTTGGAAAGAAATTGGCAGAAGTCGTTCCTTGTTAACATTTGATTTATTTAAAGTCCTTAACTGCAAATGATCAAAAACATACTTCACGCGTTAAATTCTCAGTTATCGTTTTAAATCAAAATATTTTTTTCAATTACAATCACATTTATAAAATTAACAAAATTTCTTAAATTCACTTGTAATTCTTTTTACTGTCATTTAAAGCAATTTCCAGCTGTAAAGAAAGAAAAAAAAATATAAACCATGCAATAAATTAAGAACATTGAGACAGCGAACAGGAATAATAATAAAACCCGTCTGGCTATGCTAACACCGTGTAAAACTGTGGAAAGTGCATTAACACTGGATGAAACAAGCTAACGATGGCGATAATTAAACGGCCACAAAAAAAAAAAAAAAAAAAAAAAAAAAAAGTGTGGAATTTATTAAACAAGTCGGAAAAGGAGAGAGAGAACGAGCTCTCCTCTTTTCCTCTTTTCCTTTCGTTTAAAAGTCAGCGTTTCCTGGGGGAGAGGGGAAATAACCTTGTTTTACGTACATAGCCCTAGCTGGTACACAATGAAGAGACACTGAAATTAAATAAGCATGTCATCCACATGTTGACGAGAGTTCCTGATGAACGAGAATCTTCAGTAACAGATGGGAAGAAAAAAAAACATCCAACTGGTTGTGACCTCTTGTAACTTTATATTACATCCCAAGACAGGTAACACTTGGAAAAAAAAATAAGAATAAGGGTCGTATCCTGCACTCCAAAGCTCCAGTTGGTCCCCTCGGGAGTGCAGGATCCGGCCCGCAGCATCTGGGTGTATGCGGGTTGTACTAGCCGAAGGTTTATTTTGCAAGTATCAAAAGGATGATCCGAGAAAGTAAATAGTCCTCTTGTTGCTTAGAGATTCTCTTAGTGTTTTGCTACTTCACAGCAGTATTGTCCTTCAAAGCCTTTTTAATTAAAAAAAGCCTTAAACATCTACTCGCTTCTTCATCTCCGTATTGTTAAAGTATTGCCACATACCTGTAAACTTACATGAGATTATAGAGCACAGAAGGGGGGGATGAGGGGGCGGAAAGCACAAACAAGTAGTTTACAAGCTCAACATTTTTTTTCTTCTTTTTAATAACACCCTGCAAAGGCTACGGGGATCTCGGGGGACCGAGGCCGGCGGGCGGGGGGCGAGGGCGGGTATGTACAATAGGGAGGCGGCCGGCTTTGCAGGAGGTCGTGTTGGATAATAACAGCACACGACGCGTCGGGAGACAACCAGAAAGTAACAGTCCTGTGCACGCAGCGTGCGGGAACACCTCGGGGGGTCACAGCTCGAGGGAACGGGGGATGGAACCCGAAGGGGAGCGGGGCGCGGGGTGCGGAGCTACGAGGTGTTTAGCACGGGTCTGGAATACACACCTTGGTAGTAGGAGGGCTCCAGGGCCGAGGGCTCGATGCTGCTCCGGCCCGCCATGGAGGCGCTGCCCAGGGGCAGCCCGCCGGAGATGCCGGCCCCGTAGGAGGAATATTGCAGCGCCTGCTCGTAGGCTTTGAAGTCCAGCTTGTGCTGCTGCTCCGAGGAGGACATGAGGTTGTTGATAGAAAAGGGGTGGTTGAAGGAGTAGTGGGGATCCCCTTTGAGGTGGAGCTGGGGTTCGTGGGCTAAGGAGTGAGGGGGGTGCGGGACGGAGGCCAAGGCGGGGACGGAGCTGATGGTGGAGGAGGCGGCCGAGGCCGAGGTCTTTAGCTCCGTGCTCGATCCGCTGTGGTCCATGGACGAGGGGCTGGTGGACGGGTTGGAGCTGGAGAGGGAAGTGGCGGTGTCCAGCTGCGCCGTTTTGCTGTGGCCTCTGTGCAGGGGGGAGTTGGAGCTGGAGCTGGAGGCCCCGGCCTGATCTTTCCTGCCCTCCTGGGGGGCTTTGCTGTTCGCCGGCTTCTCGCACTTGAAGCGCTTTTGCCGGCGGAGGTAGCAGCCGTTCTCAAACATGTTGCCGGAGTCGGGGTGCAGGGTCCAGTAGGAGCCCTTGCCGGGCTTGTCGGGGGAACGGGCCACCTTGACGAAGCAGTCGTTGAAGGACAGCGAGTGGCGAATGCTGTTCTGCCAGCGCTGCTGGTTCTGCCGGTAGTAGGGGAAGAGGTCCATGATCCACTGGTAGATTTCGCTCAGCGTCAGCATCTTGCTGGGCGCCTGCTGGATGGCCATGGTGATGAGGGAGATGTAGGAGTAGGGCGGCTTGGCATGGGGATAGCTCCGTTTGAACGTCTTGGCGTCCCGCGTCCTGCCCAGGTTGGACTGCGTGTAGGCCATGGGGCTCATGCAGGGGTTCATGCTGCTGTAGGGGCTCAGCCCGTTCATGGGGGCGGGCTGGGCCGACATGGCGTTGATGCCGCCGGGGCTCAGCGCCGTGCCCATGGCGGCCACGCCGGCCGGCATGCCGTTCACCGGCCCCGCCGAGCCCGCCGGCATCCCGGCCACGGCACCGGGGCTTAGCCCGGCTCCCAGCCCTGTGTTGGCGTAGGACATGTTGAAGGAGCCGGAGGTCATGTTGCCGCTGGTCGTCATGGTGTTCATGGTCATGTAGGTGTTCATGGTGTTCATGGAGCCCAGCCCCGAGTTCATGTTGCTCACGGGCACCGAGGAATAGGCCTAGGGCAGCCAGACGGAGAGAGGGGGTTAGGAGGGAGAGGAGGGGCAGCCCCCGCAGCCCCTGACCCGCCGGGGCCGATTCCCGCCCGCCCGTCCCCGCCGCCCGGCACCGCGGGAGCGCTGCCCCGGCTCCCCTCGGAAAGGCCGCTTGCGGGATGAAAAGGCCAATTCATATTTAGGCGTGCCTATAAATAAATACACGCGGGCACACGCCGCCGTTTTCCCGGCCCGCCGAGCCTCGGCCGGGCAGCGCCGACCGCGACCCGCCCGGGGCAGCTCCGCGCCCCGCACGCTGCGGCTCTGCCTGCCCCGGGAGGAGCTCGCCTCCCTTTCTTCCCCGAGGTCCTGTAAATTTTGGAGTCCGATGGGTTAGCAGAACATTTAAAGCCATCTGATTATTGAAGCTGACGGGTGCACGACGTGCCAAGGAGAGATATATCTGCCTGCCCTTTCTCAGAATAACCTTGCTCATCTCTCCCCTCGCACTGATTTAAATCGCTACACTAGGTGTGACAGCATCTTGTCACAAATTAAATGAAAATAAAAATATTTATAAAAAACCGACAGCTCATGTCCTCACATTTCACGTACGGAAAGGTAAAACGTGCTTCCTCTTTGAACGCATTTGCTAAAAAGTCAGTCTAGGAAGTTTTTTGTTTTTTTTTTAAAGAATTAAAAATAAAGAAAACACAACGCAATTTCTCCATAGTATAAACAGCCTGAGCTTTCCCTGCCTGTGATTTTCTGCAATCGTCCAACGTGCAAAAATTGTAGAGCTCTACTACTGAACACAACTCTTACAAAATGCAGAACCTTCGAGCCTGGAAATGTGCTTTCCAGTACGGCAGCTGATGAACAGGAGGGAGAAAGACGTTGCAAGATGTATTCCCAGTTTCCCTCGAACAAAAGCAATAGAGGTAAGGGAAGGATGTTCAGCGACGGTTAAATGTCACTGTAAAAATCGCTGTTATTCACTATAGATTCCACGAGCTTTATAAATGCGGTTTTAATTTAGAGGATCACGGTAATTATTGGCGAGGATACAGCGCGGATGGGTTTTCCACCTTGCATCCGTGTAGTGATTCAAATTAAATAGCACGGGAGGAGAAAAGATAGAGGCTAAAAAATAGCAAAAGGGAAGGTCGCTTAACTTTATGTTCGTGGATAATGAGCATGGCGAGGATAAATGACTGTGGAAACGATACATAATTAGGATGACCCTTATTTGCCCTTAGCCGGCTTCCCTCTATTAAACAAGGTGCCAGCAGGGTGACACGTATCTGCGTGTGCCCGCGTGGCCCTATGGGTGCTGGGTGCAAGCCTCGGGGTGCAGGGACGAGGCGTGGGGACTGTGCAGCCGTGTGTCCGGGTGTGCTGATGCAATGCCTGTGCGCGCACACCTAGGTGCCTGGTTTGCTACCACACTTCCTTAAAACGGCTCCTGCCCGGCCAGCGATACGGGGGGGGTTCTGGTGGTGCTGCCGAGCGCTGGCTTCTCCCGGGGACCCGGGCAGAGCCGCACCGGCACGGTGTAAAACCAGGGCCCCCACAAGGCCGGGCTGTACCCGGGGGCGCTTCCGTGGCCCACTCCCCGGCTGCGTTTGGGCCGCTGCTCCCCTTCTCTTGCACCGCGCTGGAAAACAGCCGGGGGCCGGGGCCACCTCCCGGGACGCCGCGGGCCGGCTGGGGGCGGCCGGGCCAGGCCGGGCCGGGGCCGGGGCCGGGGCCGGGGGCCGGGGCCCGGGGCCCCCTCCCGGTGCGGGGAGCCGGGGCCCTCTCTCCGCAGCGCCGCCAGCCGGCCCGCGGCAGCAGCGCACACCGCAGGCGAGCCGTCTTGAAAAGTACGAACAAACGGCTATTTAATTATTTATTTATTCTTTCTTTTCCTTGTTTTTTCCTTTTTTTTTTTTTTTTTTTTCCTCCCGGCTTTACCAGGTGAGGACCCCAGCGGGGGGCTCCGGGCCTCGCGGGGGGAAGGCGCTGCCCGCGCCTCGGGGCGCGCCCCGCTCCCCGCCGCTGCCATATGCCGGGGGCCGGCAGCGCGGCGAGTCCCTGCCTCGAGCCCGGAGTTTTCGGGGCGCTTTTGTGCCCGCCCGGAGCGGAGATCGAGCCTTTCGGGGGAGCTCAAGGGTTGCCCCCGGCCTCCTCCAGAGGGCTCGCAACCGCCCCGGTTCTCCCTCAAGCGCCTCCAGGCCGGGTGGATTTCCTCGGGGAAGCCTGGCCGGTTTCAGCGTTGGAGGGGAGAGGCACGTTTGCGCTGGCCGGAGTGCAAAGCGATTCCCGCGGCCGCTGCCCCCCTCCGGACCCCCAGACCTCCCTCCGGCCCCCCTTCTCCCTCGCAGAGGGCAGCAGTGGAGCCACAGCCTGGGATTTACTCACCTCCTGAGTGTCGGCGTAGTAGCTGTTCCAGTCGCTGGTTTCATGCCCTTCCATTTTCACAGTCCCTAACATTATGGAGCCAACCTGCCCGGTGTAACCATCCAGCCCTCTTGCAAGCGAGCGACGGGCAGCAGGAAAAGAGCCCGAAAGCCCGACCTAGCAGGAAGCCAGCTCCCAGGAGAGGCGGAGGGTGTTCAAATCTCCTCTATAACAAGCCAAAAATAAGGCAGGGAGCGGTGTGGGGCGAGACAGTTGAGAAAGTGAGGAAGTGCCGGCTGGGATGTGAGTGGAGTTGAGCTGATGTGGATCTTACGTCGCAGAAGTACCCACCTCCTCCTCCTCCTCTCCCCATTTGTCCGCCGCACAAAGGCGTTCGCACCTACAAAGCCGGAGATGCACCTGCAAACAAGGCAGTTCCCCTCGCCTGCAACTCCCCCCGGGGCGGCACTTTATTTGCAAAGCAGCGTAATTGGTTTAAGCTTGCGGGAAAAGAAGAAGAGACGGAGGTGGGAGAGGGGAAAGAGAGTAGGAAGGGGGGGGAGGATCCCACCCCTTTCAGATGGACAGAACAAATGCTAGGAGGGATCGCTGGAAATGAAACGAGGCAGATAAGGGAAGGGCAGCCCCCTCTGTTTGAATAGAATGCAAAAGGCCATCCAGCCTTAAACCCCCGAGATTAGGGGCAATATTTACTAAAGTCCGGTAGATGCTCCTTTAACTCGATGGCCGGGACGTGCTCCAAAGTCCCAAGCCCCGCAGTCAAACACGCTCCCCCCGCTTCCCCCCCCCCCCCATTCAAAGCTAGGCACGGCGCAGGTGCTTCTGCGCCCCCCGCCCCTGCCGCGGCGCCCCCCGCTCTGCGCTGCGGGCGGCCGGCAGCGCCTCGGAGCCCTCCGTGGGTTGCACGGAGCCTCGGACCCCCCTCTCCCCCCCCCTTTGGGCTGCCCGGAGCCCTTCAAACGGGGCTGCCGCCCTAGGGCTACGGTGATGGTGATGGTGTTTCTTTCTTGGTGTCTTGCATTTAGAAACCCCGTGAGTCACGGCGCAGAGACACAACACTACAGACACCCAGTGCATGCGGACAGAGGCTTGAATGCGGATTCACCGAGGTTAACCTCCACTTGGCAAACATCAGGTGAGTCACTGGAACCGTTTAGTATCTTTACTAAGGAAAGCCTTCAGGCCAGAAGACTACTTGGGAAGCCTTCTCTGGTGCCAGGCACCCAGGAGCAGCAATTAGAAGTAGCAGCTATCCCCTTACCAATTTCTCGCTCCTCACCTTGATTTCTTGAAAGGAAGAGGGGAGGAGGAATCTGCGTGGGCTGGAGGGCAAAAAGGGACAACAGCGATAAAACAAATCGACGTTGGAAAAAGCTCCTTAAAATATGGATGTAGGGAATCGCTCAGTCTTTGCAGACGGATCTAACATACCCTTGTTGTGTTCCTACCCTGCCCGGCTCTTTGAGTTTATGTCAAGACCAGAGACTTTTCTTGGGTTTCTAGTCTTGATCTTTTTCTCACCCAGTTACTTTTTTTTCACCTGATAACAAATAAATAAATAAATCCAGAAATGAAAATAATAAATACCCCCACCTACAAAATCAACCAACCAAATCAACCAAATAAACAACATCCCCCCATCCCTGGCTATCCGGGGAATAGAAATTTGGAAGGGAAATACAATTTATTGGGATTTTGAAAAACTTTGGCGTATCATATCATGCAAAGTAAAATACACAGCTGGGTCTGAATTTCTCCCTTGCATGTTTATTGTCCAGTAAGATAGCAATTACTCCACACTGATTTGTTCTCCAGCGATCTGCGAAAACGTCACCGTCAGTCACGATTTTTTGAAAAAAAAAAAAAAAAAAAAAAAAAGTTTCTTATACAGAGGAACCAGGGATTAAAATGACGAGATATAGGTTATATAAATGAGTTTTCTGTTATCCCTTTCTTTGTTCTTTCTCCCCTCGTCCTTCTTTCTTTAAATCTGGCAACAGAATTAAGTCAAATTATTGAAACAAACAGAACTCTGGAATCAGCAGACAAGAACAGGGGATGAAAATATGTCTTGAAGGAAATAAAATGATGATAAAATAAATAAATAAATAAAAGTACTGAGTTAAACCCTACTTTTCCAAGTGGTCAACCTACACAAACGCAAATTGGAGCAAAACCTAGAGGAAAATCTAAGTGATGCTAAAATTGCGGTCTTTACGTATGCACCCTCCCTCTTTCCCCAGTGGGAACAGTCCATACGCCTGAACACAGAGCTCCTATACTCGTTTAATTCGGTGCTTAAGTCTGCTCGGGAGCCTCCCAGAAGAACAGACGCCTCCGGCGAGGCTGGGAGGGGTTCACCAGCCCCAGTGCCCCGCCGGCGGTGCCTCCCCGCCGTGTGACCTCGGGGCGGTGCTGCCCCGCTTCCCAGGGCACAGCCCCGCGGGAGCAACACCCGCCGGGCCGTCGGGCAGCCCACGCAGGGCTCGCTGCGTACCTGGAAAAAGAGCAGGCACGAACCCGACGGGCGGCACGCTCCTCGGATGCCGGTACAAAACGCGGGGCCGTTTGGCTGGAACCGCCCCCGAGGCGTAGAGGGCACCAGGTCCCGCTCCTGGCTGACCGTGCCGGGCCGTGCCATGCCGGGCCGGGCGTTGCGCAAAGCCGCAGCGCCTCCTGTTGTCCAGCTGCGGCTCCGGGCTCTGTGCCCTGTTCCTAACGTTGCTCCCGGAGGTGAGCGCACAGGCGGGCTCCTGTCTGTAATCTTCTTAGAGAGCGTTTCGGTTCGTTGTGCAGATCGGTAAGCCCGAGGCAGAGTTAGCCGCTGCTGGAAATTCCCTTCAGCCCAGGCTGCTGTGCTGTGGCCCCGGCAGCTGAATGCTTTCCTTGTGTGAAGCAGCGCATCAGACGGGTATGCCCGTGACCATGGGAAACGAGGGGATTTCGGTAGTTCCCCTCGGCCCGCTCCTCCGTGCCTGCGAAGCCCTATCTGGGATGCTCGGAGAGTCCGGCGCAACTGGTCCGTGCCCTTTGCAGCAGCCTCAGAGGCACGGAAAGGGCTCTGCTAGGATGCAGGACGCGTGGTACCGAGCAGGAGCTCTTCGGGCTTGCGCCTTTCTAGATTTCGGGACGGGAACCGTGGCCCGGTTTGCACGGAGCCTTTCTCCAGATCTCGTTAGAGCACCACTTTCTCATCACTTCATGCACCGTTTTCCCCCATGTTTATTTATTTATTATTTATTATGGGGAGCTACTTGT